>NC_047130.1:33400658-33680658 GCF_009829125.3 Periophthalmus magnuspinnatus
ACAGACAGAGACTGCAGCACATTGTGCGTTCTGCTGAGTGATGATTGGCTGCAGCCTTCCATCTCTACAGGACCTGTACGTCTCCAGGACTCGGGGGCGAGCAGGCCGTATAGCAGCTGACACTTCTCACCCTGGACATGGACTATTTGAGCCACTTCCCTCTGGCAGGAGGCTACGGTCCATTGGGACCAGAGCCTCTCGTCATAAGAACAGTTTCTTCCCCTCTGTCGTTTGTCTCATGAACACTTTATAATATTTGCACAGAACTGGACACTTTAATAAGTCACGTCTGCACTGTTGTTCTGATGCTGCTGTTGTATATATTTTCTACCTTTAAGTATTTTATTTGATTTTTTAAGCATATATTTTTTAACTTTTTGCATGCCCTTATTTGTATTTGTATTTATTCAGTGTGTTTTATGTTGCATTTTATCACCGAAGTAAGTTCTTAGTTTGTGAACTGTATTCACAAACAATGGCAATAAAAGGATTCTGATTCTGAAATTAAAAATGTCAAGTTGCTAACACAGTAACGATATATGAAACCACAGCTAAAGTCGCACCACCTCCTACCATATCAAGTCACAGTCATGGCATAATTAGTATTACTTTTTATAACCACATTTACGTTTTGCGCTTTCATTCATGCACTATGCTAACCAGTATTCTCTCACTGTCAGATAGGACAACATAATACTGCCTTTAATTTACCTAAAAATATCTTCGAACTGATCCACAAAACAACATTGCAAAAATGTAAATGTGCATTAAAGGTCGAATTCCTACATTATTTTACACACAAAAGTTCTGTCACAATTAAGGACACATTATAATGGAGTTACATGGCATTTTCTCAAATAAGGATGCTGCAATTTTATAAGGATTGGAGTTCACATTTCAAAGGTTAGTAGTAGCTGTATTTTACATTTGAAAGAGGTGCTAAGCATAAAGTGACTTTGTGACCAGTGCTTTTGTATTTTCAACTTTCATCAACATTTACTTAACAGCCACACATCAATGTTTTATGTTTGTGTGGGGCTTTTGTGGCTAATGTGCCGGGCATCAGGTCTGTACCAGGGATTTTTTACGCTATGTTATGGACTATGGGGAAAACTCTAATACATTTGTCTTTATATCACAATAGACAAGTTTATATTGTATAGGATCTCTTCATTCACAATTTTTCCTTTTTTTTTTTACATTATGTGCCCATCTACTTTTTTAGATACATATTGAACATCAGCGATATTTTTAAGTATTGTAAATGTTAATACTGGTTTAATTGTATGTACAAAAAAATCACAGTTCTGCTGGTTGTATAGCAACAACATGTGTCTACTGGTACAGGAATTGACCTCCCTTTGTTTATTCAACATATTGTCATTATTTCAGAAAGGATTTCCATTAGGTTACCACAATAGTGTGTCTCGACCATTACTACATGTTCACCCAAGCTGCTTTGGAGCTCCCAAGCATCTTTCTGGTAGATTGTTCACAATGGTAGGTTCACTGTCCTCTACGAGATGGCATGCATGGTTGGCTGACCTTAACTGAGGCCATTTGCAACCCCAGAGGGCCGGTGGAGAGTGTGTGCCTGTGTGTGTATGCATGTGCACACTGCCAGAAATTCAATGTCACTATCACACAATATGAGAGTATTGATTGGCCATACGACTCTAGAGGGAACAGCGAGCACATTGTCCTATTTTGTCTGAGAAGAAAGGGTTGCCGCCATTCATCTTGTCAACTATACATAACATTACAAAAAACTACAAAATACAAAAAGAGGAGCAAAAACTCACCAACACACCAAACACTATGACAATATTCCAGTCATCTGTATGCTTGAAAGTCATTTCTTCAGATTGACCTCTAGAGGGCACTGCCCTGTTAGATTTTTTAGACAATAACAAGGAGACAACTCCAAGTACTAAGTTTGTAAAATACATCCTAGACCTAAAATCGATTTTCAGAACTTGCCTTGACCATGTTTATTTAATGGTAATATAATTCAGTTACAGTCTCCACCAGAAGGGCTATCTATTTGTAAGGACACCTACCTTTCACTGCCTTATCATTAGAGCAGGTTAAATAAGAGTGGAGCAGAAAAAACGTACTAATGTGGCATGGTCTTGATTCGGGGCACCTTTGGATTAGCAGGTCCCAAGATACTAGATTTCTAATTAGACGTTGGTAGAAGGGGAGCTCCAGCATGCTCCTGTGAGCATGTTACTGTCATTGACAAACAACAGTCCTCCCTGACGACAGCAAGCAGCACCTGCAGTGACCCTGACTGCTGCTCTCCCCACATGCTCAGCTCGCAACATATGCTGTGGACACAGGCCTGATAAAGAGTGTGAAAAAGGCAGTGGTCTCAAAGAGGGCCTGGAGTCTCTCATTCCGAAATTATTTACATAGTAAAGGGTAGTCAGAAATCAAATTACCTTTTTCAGTTCCTTTGGTATTTTTTTTTCTTCTTTTTTTAGTTTTGAGGACAAGCAAAGGTAAATTAATAATTTGTCATAAAAAATGCACAAACACAAAATGCTGATTTGTATATCCAGACCTGGTGAAAGACTGTGTCAATTAAATAAACAGTTTGTTGCTTTTGATTGATTTCAATTGTGCTGAGTGTGCTCTCTTTGACACCATTATATGCTTCAATAGAAGCTATATTCCCCAAAACAGTGCTCTATGATCAATCCATGCATTTTTATAAAAGTATGAACATTATAGGCCTACAGGCCACTAACATTTGCAGTGTGATAAAGAAGACATTTGATTTAGGTAAAACAACAACTCAGTTATAGGCACACAATAAAAACACAACATTTCTGATGAGTTATTGGCTTCATTGTTGATATTTCTTTATCAGTATATGAGCATTTGAGACAATTAAATGCATTTTTATTTCTCTTGTCCATCGATTGTCCTTTTGTAAAGTGCAGACAATACTGAAACATTTTTCTATTTTTCAGATACATTTCAGAGAATAAGGTTCTTGTTTCTCATTTACTGGCTATTATTTACATCTTTCACATTTAATTTAATAGAAAGAAAATCCATATTCTGTATCCATGTAGATGTATGGTTCAGGCCTCAGTGGCAGACACAACAATGACAAGAGTGAAGTGAACAACCACACAACTTCTTTCTCAAACATTCATGCATACAGATTGCATATAGATCATTGCTTTCCCTTTCACATTATCTTCTCTTTTTTACATAAAGATGACAGTGTAGCTCTCATAATCCCAAAACTCAACCTCCCATGAAAAGCTAACCATAAAGAACATCACAGTGGATCAACATTGGCTATCCAATGGACGAAAATGTAAGTGATATGAAACAACAAAGAAAGAAAAACTTTTTTTTTTTTCAGACCATTTTTAAGTCATTCTGCATAGATCGCTCAGTGTATGTTCACCATGGGGCACCCTTCTCATGAAACCAATTGCTGGTGGGTACCTCAGTGGGTGAGGCATGGGATTTAAGAGACTGCAAGGAGCCTTGTTAAAGCAAGATGTTTCAGTGTTTCACTTCACAGATTACATCTCCAGAGGACCACTCTACTCACCTTGTGCTTAGAGCAGAAGGAAATGAGTTGCTACACTGGCATTTGCTGGAGGTAAACTCAAATAATAATAATAACAATGAGGGTTATCACTAATGCTGCCCATGATTTAAAAACATAACATATAATGCGTTGAGGTGTTATGGATCAGATCAGATCAGCGTGAAACACAAACGACAAGTGCAGCTATAGTCAAAGCAAAAATAGTGAAACTTCAAAACGTTGGTCAGTGGATTGAAAATCCAATTTGCTGTAGTATATATTGCATTTGATTAAGTGCTTTAATATCTGAAATAGAATCAAAGAGAGACAAGTCAAAATATGTCAGAAACAGCAAAAAAAAAAAAAAAAAAGACACTTTTTCCCACACAAAAACAAATCTTCCACAAGGCTATAGTATTGTGATAATGTTGTGTCCTTCAAAGTAATATTGCTAAACAACGCTTACCTCTGACACTTCTAGTCATGTACATAAATATAAAACATTTATATAAAAATGTTGGAACAAGAAGAAAGCTATAGAACGGGTAGAGGGACATGTTCAGAAGCCTCAGGCAGTTGGAAGAGGCATCCTGAGCACATATTGGCAGCCATAGCGTGAAACATTTTGCTTAAAGGTTAAAAATGAAAGAGGGCAAAATGAAGACAGAAAATCTACAGTATATGTTATCCACATAACTGCCTTAAAATGTTATCTTGGCAGTGTTGAGCAAAGACAAGAAATTCTTAATTAGATTGAAACTATTTTTTCTAGGGTTCTCTATAATGGACAACTGACTACCTTACTCACAGTCAAGTTAGTTTCCTCTGAATTAGAAAAGTCCATGCACAAGTCAGTGGAACTATCATTGTCCATGAGGGGCACTGCCAGTATGTTTACAAATAAACAAGGAGATTGCGGAAGTCAAGGTTAAAAGAGACTGCATGGGCTGTGGTTAAAATAACTATAATCAAGTAATCCTTCAGTCTTTGTCAAAACTATAGTCAACAAACTCTGAAATTTCAATAAAAAATAAAATCTATGATACAACTCTTACTTGTAAATCAGAAAGAGACACTTTAGAAATGGCACTTTGTGCCAGCAGAGTTATCTCATTATGCATTTACTATGAGACCAACATACACATTAGCTAGCCAGAGTGGCCAAGAATAAAGACTTAAGGTATTTTCCCCACATGCCGCAGTACAGTACATGTTATTTCCAGTACCCATTCAAAGGCTTCTTTTGTATTTTTTTACATACAGGTGTCATGCCTCAACTTTACAACTCTGTTTTGTAGCACTAGGGATGAAATAAAAACAATTAATCACAGAGATTTGGTAATTTTACATAATAGTTTGGCCTAAATTGAGGATGTGGTTAGGATTTACAATAAATAGGAAATTATTAATGTATACATGGTTGAGAGTGTGTCTTTGGCACTCTAAGCATGTTTTAAGGACTAAAGTAATAACCATACATACAATGATGCATGTATAACACGGAACATATAAGGTTTCTTTTTTTATCCTACTGATATATTATTATTATTCTAAAAAGGTGAATGTGTGTTATTTGTATCTTCTCTATTGCATCAATATTATATATGCAGATAGAAAATAAGCATATCTATTGCAATAACTGTCTTAGAGGCTTCTTATTTACGATTAAATGCATGCTTCTAGGAATGTCTTTGCTTTCATGCAGTAGTGAAGGTAGCGAAAATCCAGATAAAGGCAGATAAAGCATTTCTTCTATATTAGTCCTCAAGTTCCTATTTAGATAGTGAAGACATGTGCCAACTTGTGAAAAGGCAGGACTGCACATAAATTCTCTATGTAATTAAAATTAAATATATTTTCTTAAATATTTAGCTGGCAATGATATCTATGTGGAATGTTTATATTGATATTGACATAGACACTGCATCCAGATGGGCTTTAGCCATTTGAATATCATACCTTCCAAAATCCTCTAACATACAGTTTACATATCAACCTCTTGCCATTCTCAAGTGTATTTGTATTGAAGGCAGTGTCAAGACATATATACACAGGTGCGATGAAACTAGTGGCAGTTGAGAGACTAGTAGAAAGTCTCAGATAAAAACATCATGCAATTTCTATAACTGACTAGTGTTTACTATTAACAGCAGTTATCTACATATTGACTATCAGCTGATTCACAGTTACTGTATGTTAACCACCTATTTCTATGAATAAGTACCACTGCATGTTTAACTGTGAAAAAAAAACAAAAAAAAAAACAACAACAACAAAACTGTAAGAAACATTCAAGCTGTCCTCAAAGCTCTGCAATAAGACCAGTTCGGTGAATGAAGGGAAAGCTTGCATTGCAATACATACAGTACATGTCTGACAAAAACAAGAATACAGTCAAGGCCATTCTTAGTCATTCATCAGATACTGATGTTTGCTAATAAAAAGGTGTCAAACCACAAGCTCAAAGCCGGTGGCTGTCATTCATCCTTGATTAACATGGTGCACTTAACCACCAGCCTCATTACAAATCACCCATGGGCCATGCAAGCAATGCAGTGAGCTTGCTTTATGCTTAGTTGTCCTTTTATTTGGAGATGTTGTAGCATAAGAAAGTTTGGTTTTATTGACTCTAGAAAGATGCACGTAGTTGCACAGACAAAGTGCTCTTCAGAAAGTGCTAATAGCTACTAGTGTGTTTTGGGAAAAGTGACTTGGAGACACAAAGATGATTGAGATATATCATTTCAGTGATAATTCCTAACTATTATTTTTATGAACTATGTTTTTGTGCACATTTTTGTCCTGTTGTTGTCCTGTGAAGCAAACAAATACAAGCCAACACCATGCAAAATGTAATATTTAAAACTCCATTGATGGTGGGGAGCTTGTAAAGAGTAGAGTGGATGAACATAATGTGCACGTGGTCTTTGTAATGTTTTATCGCTATCAACCACAACATCTTCCAACATCTTCTATTGCCATGAATACTTCAAGCATGAGGGGGCTCTCAAAGCTCCTTTCCAGTTGCTTTACTTCTGGTTTTCCATCTTTGTAAGGAAATAAACTACACATCTGTGAGCATTTTGGTGATGTTAACATAGTTTGTATTGGCCAATGTGCAGTTGGCTGTCTTGAGATTCTCCTCCTGAAAGTCCTCATTACTATTGTTGACAGCCTCCTGGATCTCCATATAGTCAGACTTACTGATGGTGGATCCGCTGCGGCTCTTCTTTAGCTCCTCGATGGAGTCTGTCTTGGGCACATTCACTTGCAGAAACTGGGCTTGTTCCTCTCCTTCTGTCTCACGATGATAAAAGTAATTAAAGTTGGACACAATGACAGGTACGGGCAAGGCAATGGTCAGCACACCTGCAATAGCACAGAGGGAGCCAACAATTTTGCCACCGATTGTAGTTGGGACCATGTCACCATAACCAACTGTTGTCATGGACACTACAGCCCACCAAAATGCATCTGGGATGCTTTCAAACTGCGATTCTGGCTCATCTGCCTCTGCAAAGTACACCGCACTTGAGAACAGGATGACTCCAATGAAGAGGAAGAAAATGAGGAGACCTAATTCTCTCATACTGGCTTTGAGGGTCTGGCCCAGGATTTGAAGCCCCTTGGAATGGCGTGAAAGTTTAAAAATTCTGAAGACTCGCACCAAACGAATGACCCTGAGAATGGCTAAAGACATGGCTTGCTGACCTGGCTGGCCATCCTCTGGCCTATCTGCTAACTCTGTGCCAAGAGTGATGAAGTAAGGAATGATAGCAACAATGTCAATAATGTTCATTATGTTTCCAAAAAAGCCTGCTTTGCTGGGGCAAGCAAAAAAGCGTACTAAAAATTCAAATGAGAACCATATAATACAAAGAGTTTCTAAGACAAAGAATGGGTCTGTGAAGTAGGTTGACGTGTAGCTAATTATTGTTGTGTTGGTCTCAGGTGAAAAAACTTCAGAGTGAGTTTTATGCATTTCATCTTCATCATTCCGGAAAATGGGAAGGGTTTCCAAACAGAAACTAACAATTGATATTAGAATGACCATGACAGAGATTATGGCAATTATCCTGGCAGGACCTGAGCTCTCTGGGTATTCAAACAGTAACCACACTTGTCTCTGAAATTCATTATCAGGAAGAGGTCGTTCCTCCTCTTTAATGAATCCCTCATCTTCTCTGAACATTTCTATGGCCTCCTCACCCAGCTCATAAAAACGAATCTCCTCCGAGAAAATATCAAGTGTGACATTGACAGGGCGACGTAGCCGTCCTCCAGACTGGTAGTAATACAATATGGCGTCGAAGCTGGGTCTATTTCTGTCAAAAAAGTACTCATTCCTCAGAGGATCAAAGTAGCGCATTCTTTTTTTGGGGTCTCCTAGCAGGGTCTCTGGGAACTGTGAAAGAGTTTTAAGTTGTGTCTCAAAGCGCAGCCCTGAGATGTTGATGACCACTCTTTCACAGCACTCATGGTCTGCCTCAGGGTCATAGTCCTGGGGGTTTCCCGGGTGAGCGGCCGCCTCGTCTGAGGGGTCGCCCGTGGCAACAGTCATTCTGCAGGAAGAGGAGGCCTGCACCTTTCAGTGAGTCTGGGCCCTGCAGCCTGGACAACTGCAGGCACGGGCCAGGAGGAAAGGGAGGGGGCTCAGCGTAAAGACCCGACGACCACAGGATGAGACCTAGGATTGGGCTGCATTTAGAGCACATAGAGAGACAGAGTCAGAAAGAGACAACACTTTGTACTTATGTCATTCAGATGGGGTTTAGTTCAAACATTAACAGCAAACAACTCAACATAAAAATAAAAAGTTGCACTCATACCAGATATATGCAATTTAGTTTCTAAAATCCAAGAGTAAACCAGGATAAAAATACATTCAATGCTCTTGTCTACTTAATATGCAAGTGAGCAATATAGTACCTTGCATATAGAGTATATACTTATGCAGATGAAAATAAGAGGCTAAGAAATATTTCCATTCACTAAAGTTAAAAAATGAGGACACCTTGCTGCATTGGACAATAAAATTAATGAAACTACCTTTCGCAGGGAAGCCATGCATGAACAGGTCAATGCAGTAGGCAGCAAAGTCACAGACTGCATCCTGTCCTGAATATAGGCTAATAAAAATGCTGCAGCTTAAAAATCAAGATGCTACAAGATTGACTGCAGCAAGAAGCATATATTAATGGATCACATTGCATGACTTCAGGTCTAGCTTTGTGAATTTCTGTCTTGAAATGGTGCCTGAATCTAAAATATTCAGAAACATGTATAAATAATTGATCCATAGAAGGAAATAGGTTCCAAGAGAAAAACTGTATCTCTGCATCAACTGAATCTGCTGGTAGAATGCGGAAAAACACCAACAAATGCACATCTTAAGGCCGTCCTGTAAAATTGTTTCTGTAGCAACATATCCATTCACTCTGTTCATAACATAGACATCGGGATCACAAAACATTGCTTATTTGAACATACCTACAGTCATTTTCCTGATAGCCAAAGGCAATACTAGCAAAACGACGGCAAGAAACACACTGCGGTAACCAGCTCTTTGGTCTCCAAGGCAAGAAAAAATGTTTCCAATTTGGGATAGTCGATGCTCTTCACCTCATGTTGTCTGCAGCATCTTCGCGTAAACGCCGGGTACAGTAGGTGCGGGTGTGTCCTCACTTTCCCCTCCCCGTCTCCAGAAGACTGGGATGGTCTCGGTGATGGGCAAAACGGGAGGAGGGAGGGACCCTAACGCAGGGGTACTGCTGGTGCCTCACAGTCACCTAATAAAATCAAAGGTGCTGGGATCAGCAGAAAGACACCCCTGTTCACTTTTCGCCAGCGCGACAACATCTGCAGCCATACGGTCTCCAAATAATGTTCCTATTGTCCACTTGTAATAACTGCGCGTCCAAATCCATTTGATAACGCCTCCCCGCCCGTCTTAAAACGCCTGTCTAATACGCCGAGCGTCCTAACATTCACTTCTGTGTGTCCTAATGGTTTGAGCGCAGCAGCGTTCTTATACGCTGACTTAAAACGACATGCGTGAAAGAATCGCCCAACGTATTGGGCTTGAAGATTATGCAATTTCACTGAGCCACAGCCCCTTGCACACATCACACAGACCGCACATACCGGACACAAATACCGGACACACACTGCTCTTTCTGCGTGATGTATCCCATCAGCAGAGCCGCTGTTGTGGCCAGACGCCATGGGCCCATGGTGCTCTAGTGGATAACAAATTCAGACCTGCAGTAGGGCATTGCTTTGCATACCAAAGAGGAACTGGGGAAGGAGAGGCTGAAATGAAGACTGCTTAATCAGTTTATATTCTTTATATAGCCTAATAAAGATAGCAGTATATGGGAAAAATACTAATGGCACAAAATCCACCTTAAAGTCCTGAAGCCTCTTGAAAATGTGAAATTAGTATAAGATGTAGTCAATAATTTAACGTCAAACCAAATCAGAAAAACTCTCTTCTTCAGTACAATTCCACCAACCTATTTTACATCTTAATTTCAAAAAACTGAGTTCATACAGATGTATTCCTCTTTAAATATGTTTATCCAAGGATTATATTTATAATGCTTCCCAGCACAAGCTTCTAAAATAGAGCCAAGCCCCCATTATGGTGTCTTGCTATCTTTAGAACAAAGAGCCAACTGATCAATGGGCCATCTTCTTCTTATTACCGATAGGACCAATGCTACTAGAAATGGATGCAGTGAGCAGCACTGATCTCCATAGGTTAGAGGTCATTGGGAATCCCTTGTTGTCCAGGGCAGAAGGAAATAGACAGAGACGGTAGGTGTTGGGGAGGGAAACACCAGCGGGATGGTCTCTTCTGCCAAGGTTTCTCCTCCCGTCAGGCCTTTTGCCCGAGTGCCGGCTCGTTGCTACACACACATTGGCTCTGTCTCTTAATGGCTTTCCCAGGTTCCTCATGACAGCAGAGTCATTATTTATGAGACAACCTTCACCACTGGATAAGAAGCTTCATTCACTTTGCATTAGCGGGCTCCTTTTAATTAAAAGCGCCTACTTCCATGCAATGTCTGAGATGTGCATGGAGCTTTGATAGATGTGACAATGAGTGGAGGTTGGCAGAGAGTCAAAGTTAAGTCTGTTCCAGGCCCAGGAGTATTGATCTAGAACATGTCTTGGAAGAGCTTCTAACACAAAGGGTGTGAGAACTGAATTTATGCATTTTGTTCTGTAGGTAGATTTTGAGTATTTGTTCAAGCAGGACAAACTGAGCATTAAAATTAAGCATTTTCTATCTTTTTAGCACATGATTTATAAGCCAGCTCTTTAATTGAGGCCATTTAATTATACTGATAAAATATTTTTAGAAAATAACACTGTAAATGTGTACAATTTTTACAACACAACATCATTACAAAATCATGCCCCTCTTTCATAATAAAGTTGCTTTGAGCAAACTTTTTTGCCACCCACACAAAGTAGCTAATATACAAAACACATGCCTGTAACAGCTATTATAAATGTTCCACTGGGTTAATGCTTCGACCTCAAGGCAAGAAGGTTTTGTAGGCAATATGGGGGCTTTTATGGACCTTGCATTTCTACCTGTGCCTGTTATTTTGTGCGTGTGTGTGTGTGTGTGTGTGTGTGTGTGTGTGTGTGTGTGTGTGTGTGGGGGTGTGTGTGTGTGTGTGTATATATATATATATATATATATATATATATATATATATATATATATATATATATATATATATATATATATATATATATATATATATATAAAATAGTACATGCAAAGATAGCTGACATGCAAAGATAGCTGATATATATATATATATATATATATATATATATATATATATATATATATATATATATATAAATAATATAATATAATATAAATAATTAAGCAAAACAAAATCAATGTTAACCTCATACAGAATAGCTTTACCAGCAGGAGACAAGTAGCTTAGGCTTGTCCCTGAGGTGCAATGGAGTCTGGAGTATGTCATTTCTCACTCTCACTGCATTGCAGCAGACACAGGTCCCAAACTATCTGTGCAAATAGTCTTCAACCCAAGAAATGAGATTACTAGCGTGTATAGGCCCAGGCCCATTGTATCAACACAATGATACAATGCTGAAAACTAACTCCTTTCTATCTCCTCTAGATATACAATTTCCTCTTGTTTCATTGAGGCATCACTGCTCTGAAGATCTGGCTTGAAAAAGGACATGCAATATTCCTATAGATTGGAAGCCAATTAATGAAACCAACAGCTTTTACCTGTATTATCAAATCAGCTGGATCTGGTTGTCCTTCACTGACTCCATCAAGGACAAATAAAAATATGGGTAAATATAAGATGTGGAGAGAAAATGGAGGATAGGAGAGTGGTGTCAGATTGGACCCCAGCAGGATGAGGGTAGTCCCAGGAACCGCACCAGAAACAGGAGTGGTTTAGGCAGTTTAGACATTGAGGATGTATCAAACTACAGGCCCATACCCAAATTACCTTCAGTAGCAAACACTTTGGAAGAAATATTTTCTCTCAAATTTCAGCTTATGTTAACATGTTACATATCTTTGACAAGTTTCAGTCTGGTTTCCGTGAGCATTATAGTGCTAAATCTGCTCTAGTAAAGGTCTACAATATCCTTCTCACACTTGATTCTAGATCCTAAGAAGTGTAAATTCTACTGGAATTAAGTACAGCCCTTGACATAATTGACTACTGTGTCCTCCTAAAATGCCTGCAGCAAGTAGTTGGGTTGCTGGGCTCAGTCTGAGAATAATTCACCTGATATTTGATAGGAAGATCTCTCTCAGTCAAAGTAGATAAGGGAGTGTCCACCCCTGGAAAAAAACTGAACTTCCAATAATTTCCTCCAGCTGGATGAAGATAAGACTTAAGTTATTCTATTTGGACCTCACACTGATACCCTTGCGTCTGACCTTGGGCCCCTACAAAGGACCTTGTTTTTATGGACTAAATTTTAAACTTTGAGAAGCAAATTTCAAATGTTGTTAAAACTAGCTTTTTTCAACTGGACTGCTACAACTCATTGTACTCAGGCCTTGCAAAATCCTTCCACAACAGGTTACAGTTACCCATTCTATACAGAACTGATTATAAAATGTTATTATTTGTTGCTCAATTCACTTGCGCCTCAGTGCATCACTCATCTTTTAACCCCACATGTTACCACTCGGTCTCTCAGGTCAAACTCTTAACTTACTCGTTCTCGTCCTGCCTCAAAATCAAGGCCGAGCTTTCTCTGTTGTGGCTCCTAGCCTGAATGCCCCTCCCACTTCATCTGAGAACAAGCTTACCTCATTTTAAAACCCTCCTAAAAATGCATTTATCAGCCCTTAAGCATTTCTCTAAAGCTGACGACTTTAGATTTTATCTTTGTGTATTCAGCTATCTTTGCATGTACTATTTTATATATTATATATTTGTTTTATTGTTTTACAAGTGGTGTTTCTTGTTGTAAAGCACTTTGGTGCAACTTGTTACTTGTTGTTTAATTTTGCTATATAAATAAAAAGAATTGACTTGGCTTCTTCTGTCAGCATATTATCAGACAGAAGTAATGTACAGTGGCTTGCAAAAGTATTCATCTCCCTGGAACATTTTCAGATTTTGTGAAGTCACAACCACAAATTGACAGCTTCCCTGTTCCAGCTGAAGAACAGCACCCCCACAGCATGATGCTGCCACCACTATGTTTGACTGTGGGGATAGTGTGTTCAGAGTGATGTGCAGTGTTAGTTTTCCTCTACACTTAGCGTTTTGCTTTTAGGCCAAAAAGTTCCAAAAAGCACCTTCTGCCACATGTTTGCAGTGTCCTCCAAATTACTTCTAGCAAACTGTAAACAAGACCTCTTATGGTTGGTTTTCAACAATGGCTTACTTCTTACCACTCTTCCATCCAAGACTAGATTTGTGTAGTGCACGACTAATAATTGTCCCGTTCTGTAAGTTTTGGTGGATGGCCATGTCTGGGTAGGTTTGCAGTTGTGCCATACTCCATTTCCTGATGATGGATTGAACAGTGCTCCTTGAGAAGTTCAACGCTTGGGAAATCTTTTTAGATCCAACCCCATGTTAAAGTTCACTACAACTTCTTCTCTGACCTGTTTGACTGCATTTTATGGTTTGCTCCCCAACACTCTCTTAACAAACCTCTGTGGCCTTCACAGCACAGCTGCATTTAAGATTACACACAGGTGGACTCTTTTTAGTCAATAGGTCAACATCCAATCTTTCCAAAATCATCAGGCATCTTCTAAAAGCAATTGTTTGCATTCAAGAAAAAGGGGGCTGAATACTTTTGCATGCTGTACTTTTGAAATCTTGTAAAATATTTCCTTCCACTTCACTTCCATTTTGTGTTGCTCATTCACATAAAATGCTAAGAAAATGCATTTAAATTTGTGGTTGTGACATGTCACAACCACAAATTTAAATGCATTTTCTTATAATATGTGAAAAAGTTCCAGGGAGATGGATACTTTTGCAATCTAGTGTGAGAATACAATAAGACTAGGTCACCCAGGCTAACAACAGATGGCAGCTTTTCCTCTGACATTTCAATTTTTTGAGGGTTTTCACTTAATACTACTGATATTGACCACAGAATGAAAGTCAAGACTGAATATGATTCAAACTAGTTGTTTATTAATTCATTTATAGTTGTCACAGACCAACAGCAAAGCTTTGAACAAAAGGTTACCACTCATTTGTCATTTTACACAGAGCAACAACCTAACAAACACTGTCTTCACTGCATTCTATGCAGTGTGCCATGCTGGTGCTGAAGGGAAGGACTGAGTCAGTCACTGTGAATCCCTGTCACTGTTGCAGGGATATCCTTATGCAGTATTGTACAATGTAGTACGTGAAACAGGGATTTTCAAGGCATCTGTAAGAAGGTTATTTTACAAATACCAAGTACACTAAATCAAGCTACATGGTCATGAGAGGAGTGGACAAACAATATTAAAATAATAATGTAATACTTAATGATGGTGCATGACTCAGGAGTGGATACGCAGTCGGCACTGGACCTGTGACTCACTGCACACCTGACACATGTAACAGGGGGTTTCTGAGATTACCGCAGTCATGAGCTCCAACAGCAGCAGCCTGTCCTTCAAGACACACAGTAGCACTGAAATTTCTCACTCAGCAGTCAGTACTGTAAGTGCACCGTCTGCCCAACTCGGGATAGTTGCTACGGAGACTGTCTCTTGAGGAGGCTGTGGGAGGGACATAGGCATCAAGTGTCTTCCGGGCTTCTGCAATCTCATAGGATAAGATATAAGATGACAAAGCACTTTTTACAGGTTTATGATCAACTGTGTAGTTAATAAGTTCAATATAACTTCAAAATTAAGTCTCAAATTAGATGATATCCATAAACATCCATGTATTTCATGAAAAAAAAAAAAAGTTTTTCTTCAAATTGTTCTTTTAAAATCCCAAATGAAAACTTTTAAAACATTTTTTTGGTTGAAGAAGCATGGTCAATCTTAAAACTTCAACATCCATTTTCTTCATTGTTGTTAGGCTTACAACAAAGCAAGGACACCTTCAAGGTGGAAGTAAAAATAAATGTCAGTTAAATATATTTCCGTCTATGGACAATTGTCGCCAAGCATATGATCTGGTTACATATACAGTTTTGCAGAATTCTTGAGTATGCGTGACTGTGGGGGAGGGATATATGCTTCCTTTGACATGCTTTTGGGGCTGTCCTTTGTGCAAGTGAAAGCACGGCACACTGAGTCGTGATCCAGAGGAGTGAACTTTATGAATAGCCCCCGGAGTGGGGGCTATTCACATTACACATTCTCAAAAGAACAGATGGATGAATGACACCAACAGAAAGAATGGCAATGTGTCTTGTATTCTCTATTTATAGTTTTGGGGCAAAACCCATATAATGTTCAATTATCATCAGTGTAAATTTGCAAAATGGGCAGTATCACTGGGTAACTATTCAATACTATACTAATCTTTAAAATAATTATTAATAATTAATTAATAAATAATAATTAATTGGGTAGTTTTAATGCTACAGAATTATTGCATAATTATGATGATGAGGATGAGTAGTAGTAGTACAAATAAATAAAGGCTACAACAGGCCTTGACACAAACGTCACATTTATACATGCACAAGATGGGCTTAGTGCTTTGCTTAAGGACAATATAATGATAATGTGCAGGGAGAAGCTTGGATCAGATCACTTTAAAAGGTTCTGGTTATAAAAAAAATATCTGTTCCATACTGTGAATGATTAAAAATGCCTTGAACATAGCTAACACTAGGGCAGTGTTTGCTTGTATTATCTTGTTTACTGTAAGCATTTGTGAAAGTATTTGTCCTTTGAAGCCCGTGCAGTCCCTGTGTACAGTCACTGTGTACAGTCACGGTGTGCAGTCACTGTGTGCAGTTCATGTCAATACTTCCCTGTTAATGAGAAGGATCCCAGAACAGCGTGAAGTAAAGTTAAATAGCTGAGACCATCTTACAGTTGAGAAATAGTCAAGAAACAAAGGCTCTGAGATGTGCACTGCAAGAACAAGGTTTATGAGATGGCTTGTGACATTAACACAATAGTATTCAGGAGGATAATAGTCTGCCTTTCTGTTTAATGCAACACTATGCTCTATCACATGTCTACTTTTCCTCACCCATTACTTCCATTTACTTCTATCACACTCTGAGTAAGTGACAAGCAGATTTAACCAATCACCATGAAGTGTGAACTCTCACAAACAGATAGCCCTGAGGAAATGAAATGTAATGAAGTCTAGAATTCATTTTATGCCATATTATTCTCTGCCCCTAGAGTATAACATTTTAAATTTGCTAATTTGTTGATGGCACATGGCAATTAAAGTTTGTATTTATACTACACACAAACAAAATGGCCTTTCTCACAGCTGTTGCAAATGTAACTTGTTGAAACATGTGGCTTTGTATGTTACATTTTTTTAAAGCATTTATGACATGGGGGGTACTACAAAGTAGCACCAAAAGAAAAGAATGACATGTTTGTTTGTTTGTTTCATTCAAAATACAGCTGTTAGCTTCTATGGTTTCATGCAATTTTGTTTAAAAAGAATTCTTATAATGGCACAACCTGCATTTTAAAATCCCTCTCTTGGGTTTAGAAAACCAGAACAAGATAGGCTGAACCACAGTGTCCTTGTTGCAGTCTGTGATAAATGACATTGGGAACCATGCAGCCATGTTGTGCGTTCCTTGGTTATAAATACACTGAGGAAGTTTCAGTTCTACACTGGGACACTGAGAGAACAAAGCCAGTCAGCAGGTTTTAAACAGAACACCTGGGTTTCAGGTGTTCAACCTAGAAGACAGAGCTCTCACGGCCATTTGCACTACAACAATTCAGGTCATTAAGAGGTTTGTGATGGATCTGGCCCAATGTACTCACATTTCTCCCACTAAATCATACATTTACATATTTTTAATTAAGGAGTGATTCCCATTAATAGAATAGACTATGGTGGCCCTCTATAGTCTAAAATTCTCCCCCATAGTCTAAAAAAAACATGGACTAGACATTGGCTTAACAAAGTTTCACTTTGTTGCCCTATACATAACATACAAAGTAACTACACTGTTCAAAAGACTGCTAAAAATATCAAATACCTTGACAGTAACATTCAAACTTCACAAATAGTATGAAAGAAAAAGGTATTTGTGCCGCTATAGTCTGAACAAAATCGATCAGAAAGTCATGGGAGTATTTTTTCAGTATTTCACAATGATTAGATAGTCTGACCTATAATAAGAACTTTGAATATTGCATAATCTAAGCATTTATACTGTGATGACACTTCTGACACAATCCAACTCATTTGAATAGATGATTATTCAAAATAATTCTTCATCATAGATAAATACTTACTTATGTAGCTATACGGTCCAAGATCAGAGATTACGGCTGACAGGCTGATTCACTGACAGGAAGACAGATGAATCATTCCATTAGTTTGCTGTGCAACCATCTAAATCATTTCTAGTATCATGCGTCACCTGTCATATGTTTGAAGTAGGCAGGAGTAGTGCCAGTAATATTAGTGTTGACCCACTAGAGGGCAGTAGTAAGTTATCTGTTTTAGAATAGACACATACAGTAGGCCTGAGTAAGCCAAAACAAAATTAGAATGGCATCATAAACTGTCATTAATGTCGGTTTAGCTATAATGACTAATGTATGTATTCACACAATAACAGTATGACAACAATAGAAGCATTGCGACCTGTCTTACACACTTGTATTACATTGATGCTTCATGTCTGAATTCGAAGGAGGCTTATAAATAATGTGCCATAAAATTAGCCCTTCTGAAAAACACACGTGCTAATTCAATGTGAGAAGAAGAAAGATAGATCATGTTAGGCCAGTTGGCACGCCAAGTCAGGGAATGGGTCACAAGTAAAGGAGCAGCTGGGACTCTTTCACAAGGCAGCACAGTGGCGTGGAGTTAGCAGATAAACCACAGTGTATCTGCAATACACTACACGTTTTTATCACAAATTTGAGGTCGTTGGCCATGGACTTTATCTTAAGTAATTGATTTGATTGGCTTTCGGAGATGTTGCTTGATATCCAAATACATATTGTTGCTCTTTTCAGGCCTCGGAGGACAAAGAGGTGATAATGAACCACAGTTGGAAAGTCTTTGTGAAAAAGCAACACATCACCACCATGGCAACATTGGAGGGGGTTACCTGGGAAACTACCGTTGTCATGGAGACTGTATCAACGGGCGGGTTCAGCTAGAGAAAGGCGGGACATGGCACATGCTCGCCCTTGTTTTACACATGACCTCAAACATAATTTCAACACACAACATAGATATTCAGTCATTGCTTTTTCCTTTTTATTTTATATAGGCTATGAGGCAGATCTGAATAAAAATACAATTTACGAAAAGTTCCACTCATGATAGGCATTTGCATATAGAACAGTGTAGATACCTGAAGAATATTGACAACAAGACAACAGGTTATGAGAAATATAACCCACATAGGTATTTGGCTATAAAGTATCACAGTCAATTAAGGACACTGACACTCGACACTGAAACTCGCCGTCCTACGAAGCACAAGACGTCTTGATTGGCAGTTAGATGCAGTATATTATAGGCTACAAGGGTATCCCAACCAGAAACACCAACTACTTCCGCAGTAACATCAAGATATGTAGGCAACATGTGACACTATTACACTCTGCTGAAATATTTTCCTTAACAAGCCACTAATTCACAACTACAGAATAACTCGGTAATAATAAAAATGAAACGTGCCAAAAGTATTTTCACCACCAGATGGAGCAATACAAATGTTTTGCATTTAAAAAAAACTAAATAATAATTAAAATAATAAGTTCTCCGGTCATACAAAGTGTAAGAATAAGCCCTTGCATATCAATTGTAGTGCAAATATAAGACAAATGGTATTCTACTTCTATCCATCATCCAGTCTTATCAGCCACTAGTATTGGAGTTAAATAGAATGGTCGCTTGAAGTGAAATTGTTCAAACGTGCTACATCTGCAAAAAACAGTCACTGATGCTGTTAAATTTGAAGATTGAATAACTGTAATAAAATACTACAAAAAAAGATCATACAACGCTCCCAACTGTGTGTCACTGACTCCATCTGTTGGTGAAAAGAGGAACTGGTTGCCTATAAAACTTCGAGTGTTTCATACTGGCATGACAAGTGACTTTCAACAAACAAAAGTTTCGCGTCGTTTTACAGTAAAGAAGAATATATCCTCCCATAATGAATACTTTCACAATATATGAATACTAACCTGGCCTGCAGACTCCTCTAGACCAGGATATATTAACACTTCATTGTTAGAAAAATAAGGAGTTATTTTCTTTTGGTTTGTTCTGGATAAAAATGACTTGTTAAGATGACATTTAGGCAGGTGTCAGCCACAGATATGGACGTACACATTACTCTAGATTATATAAAAAATATTATTATAGCTACTAGATGTCATGCTCCACAAATATTTTACACGTCTGTGAATATTTTCTTGATGTTAACGCAGTTCTGTGTGTTCTCTGTACTGTAGTTTGACTGCTTGAACGTGCCCTCCTCTATCACCATGTAGTCCGATTTGCTGAGAGATGAGGAGCTGCACGACCCCCTCAGCTCCCCGGGGGGGAGATGCTCGCAACTGGTAGAGTGCTTGTACTGCGGCTGCTCTTCTCCGTCCGTCTCTCGGTGGTAGAAGTAGTTGAAGTTGGACACAATCACAGGCACGGGTAAGGCGATGGTCAGGACGCCGGCTATTGCGCACAAAGAACCCACAATTTTCCCCCCGATAGTCACAGGGTGCATGTCTCCGTATCCCACAGTAGTCATGGTGACCACTGCCCACCAAAACGCGTCTGGGATGCTCGTGAAGCTGGATGTTGGGTCGTCTGCTTCTGCAAAGTAAACAGCGCTGGAAAATAAAATAACTCCAATAAAAAGAAAGAATATGAGCAAGCCCAGTTCCCTCATGCTCGCTTTGAGTGTCTGCCCCAAAATCTGCAGGCCTTTAGAGTGTCGTGAGAGCTTAAAAATACGAAAGACTCTAACCAGTCTGATAACTCTCAGAATGGCCAGAGACATTGCCTGTTGCCCTCCATTTGTCTGCGTCTCGGCCAGTTCCGTCCCAAGTGTGATAAAGTATGGGATAATGGCTACAATGTCTATGATATTCATGATGTTTTTTGAGAAAGTCGCCTTACTAGGGCAGGCGAAAAACCTGACCAGTAGTTCAAAGGAGAACCAGATAATGCAGAGAGTCTCAATCACAAAGAAAGGATCTGTAAATGGATTGGGGCCAGAAGTAGACGTGCCATTTATAACTGGGGCCACTGTGGCTTGCTCCCTCTCGTCCCTGAACTCTGGTAGGGTTTCCATACAGAAAATGACAATGGAAATCAGGATGACGAGCACCGATACGATGGCTATACCCCTAGCCGGTCCTGAACTCTCGGGATACTCAAAGAGGAGCCAAACCTGTTTTTGGAAATCATTCTTTGGGAGTATTCGCTCTTCCTCTTTAATGAAGCCCTCGTCATCGCGGAATTTTTCCATGGCCTCTTCTCCAAGTTGGTAAAACCTGATTTCCTCAGAGAATATATCAATGGGCACGTTGACGGGTCTGCGGATGCGTCCTCCAGACTGATAGTAGTACAGTATGGCATCAAAGCTTGGTCTGTTTCTATCAAAAAAGTACTCATTCCGCAACGGATCAAAGTATCGCATCCTCTTCCTCGGGTCCCCAAGGAGCGTGTCTGGGAACTGGTTAAAAGTTTTGAGTTGTGTCTCAAACCGTAAGCCCGAGATGTTGATAACTACTCTCTCGCAGCATCCCTGGCGCCCGTGCTCGTGCCGCTCCACGGGCAGGTCCTCCAACATGTTGTCCGCCGTCATGACGCACCGCTCCGCCTCATCACCCCAGCCGCGCGTCGTGCTGTTGCCCCTATGTCTGCTGGACAAGGGTGAGTGGATTCCACTGGAGGAGTGTTGGTCCATACAGGTGGTTTGTAGAGTCCGAAGGGGCCCAGCCAAAGCCCAACCGCTTTGGAGCGCCGTGCGCCGCTGCGCTCACATCTCCACCATCCACCTATCTGTGGCTGCACGATCCGAAGCGTTGCACTCCCCCTGCCTTCAGTTTTTAACAAACACGCGGACACCCGCCCACGACGTGCATATGTCTGACATACGTCCAGCAACAGCCACCCAATAGGAAATGAACCCCTCACACAACGCGCTCTGCTTCAGGAGAACAACATAAACACCTGTTTGATTCTGGGCTGACACTGAGCTCCCTGCTCAACACGTCTAACATAATAAAGAGACAAGGGGCGTTTGTCTCCGGATTTTATTATTCGCTTCGAATCTTTTTGGCACCTTCCGCGTTTGGATTTATAGACCCCAATTCCTTCATCAGTCTCACTCGTGTCGTCTATGCAGTTGATACGGCAAAATAATTGCCTTGCAGCAATTGCTGCTTCACATGATGCACGTTTCAGGCTGTGAACAGCAAAAATCCCAGTGGAAGCGTGAAACACTCTACTTTTGCATGCGCAGAGAGTTGTTTGTTGGGGGTGTTGCTGCTCTCCATGGTGCTGAAAACAAGCCTTGCAGGCAGGATCAAGTGTGGCTCAAAGTGAGCTCTCTCTTTCTCACAAACACAACAAAAGCACTGCTTGTATAAATGCATAAGAAATGAATTTGTTTTTACACAGTAGACACTGGACATTTTTGAGAAAATAAAAGCATTTCTTGTTGATAGGGCTTCATGCTGCCCCTACAACCAGGCATGTGAAAAATTAAACAAAAGCTTTGGTGGGCAACATGTGCAACATGTGACAAATATTACAACATTAACACCCAAAGTTACCAAAAACTAAAAATAGTCTTTAGGGTCTCTCAGGAGACTGCAGCATCTTCTCATAGAATCCACAACAATTAGAAGTATACTATCATCATGGTCAGTCTCAAATTGCATTAGGTTCACCTAAAATGATACTGTGAATTAAGCACATGAATTATATTGCAGCAATTGTAAATAAAGCAATCTGAGGTGTATAGCTATTGACCAGCAGTGAAAGATTTCTATTGAAATATAAATAAATCAGGTTGAAATTTTTGAAACTTTTCAGTTTGGCTATTTTATACAGGAAGTATATAATAAATGTACATTGTGTTAGACCAAGATTGCTGTCTATAATGAACAAAAGTATGAATAAAAGCATGAACATGAACACACTTTTTTAACGGATTTGCCAGAGTCAACACCATGAAAAAAAAACAATCAGTTGAATCAGATTTGAATTTAATCATTGCCAGTGCATTCGTTCAATTCTAAATCCACACTATAAAGAAACCATCATGATTGACAATCCTCCAGTGACGGAATCTCAACAAGCAAAGGAAGTTTTGTCTGGGGTTGGTTTCCATGACAGCCAATGGGGTGTTTGGTGAAAAAGAAGGTGACTTAAGTTATGTAATTTCCAAGAGACTAGATTTCACAGTGAGTGCAATGGATTGAACGTTTTGCAGATGGGGATTAAAATGACACACTGTTTTTGTGTTGACTGCAAGGCCACTTAGCGCTGGCGTGGAAATGGGGCAGATTTAAAGGCTTAGACCACGCACACTACACTGGTTAGCTCCTGGCCATTTCTCCCACACCCTCTCCCTCTTTGTATTTTACTTTAGTCAATTCACAACTCGTTAAAAATAATAGTGAATACATTTTGTTCAAAATTCCATTAATGTAGCTTGTGAACACAGACTGATTGAATGCATCGGGTCTGCCTCTCTGCTCAGCTTATGAGAAAATATTGCTTTGATTTGCTCTCTTAGATGAACCTTGGATGCTATGGAGGCCAGGGATAAAAGTAATTGATGGCTGTTGCTGTTGATTGAAGATACAACTTTTTGGCCTTAATTCTAAGCGGTATGTGTGGAGAAAACCAGGCACTGCTCATCACCTGTCCAATACAGCCCCAACAGTGAAGCATGGTGGTGGCAGCATGAGGGGGTGTTTTTTCAGCTGCAGGGACAGGATGACTGGTTGCAATTGAAGGAAAGATGAATGTGGCCAAGTACAGGGATATCCTGGACGAAAACCCTTCTCCTGAGGGCTCTGGACCTGAGATTGGGCTGAAGGTTCACCTTCCAACAAGACAATAACCCTAAGCACACAGCTAAAATAATGAAGGAGTGGCTTCAGGACAACTCAGTGACTGTTCTTGAATAGCAAAGCCAGAGTCCTGGCTTAAACCCAATTGAGCATCTCTGGAGAGACCTGAAAATGGCTGTCCACCAACGTTCACTATCCAACCTAACAGAACTGGAGAAGATCTGCAAGGAGGAATGGCAGAGGATCCCCAAGTCCAGGTGTGGAAAAACTCATTACATCCCCCCCCCCCCCCCCCTCAAAAAAAAAAAAAAAAAAAATCATGGCTGTATTAGTTCAAAAGGGCTCTTACTACTAAATACTAAGCGAAGGGTCTGAGTACTTATGGCTGTGTGATATTTCAGTTTTTATTTTTTAATAATTCTGTAAAAATTTCAACAATTTTGGAAAAACCTTAAATGATTTTAGCAAATGGCTGCAATATAACAAAGAGTGAAAAATTTAAGGGGAAATGAATACTTTCCATACCCACTGTATGTCTTTGTAAACATTGGATATAGGATTTCCTGGGATAGATCACAATACAGTCAGTTCATTACAGTTGTAAAGGTTGCAAGGAGGATGGTTATTCACATAGACCTCAAGAGATAGGGACAATGAAAGATTATCAGTGTGGGAAATTTAAAAATTGACTTTTTGAGCCTGGCAGAAGCTGGAGTTTTACAAAAGACATAACGCATCTGGCTGAGACTTTAATATAATCATCCCTCCCAAATGACCTTGAGTGCATTTGTCATTCGATGGCGATGCAGATAGCAGCAGCAAAGAGGGCTGGCTTTAGTCTGACAAAAGACAAAGCTCACTGTTTGAATAATGAGAAGCTTAGGTTTTTCTGTCTGCTGGCTCAGGCACGCAGCAGATCGATCCAGTGAGAGAGGAGAGAAAGAGAGCGGTCTATTGATTAGAGTCATATATTGGCTGTGACCAGTACACAATCATTACACATCCACACTGTCCACTGTCACAGTCCACAGCAGTCAAGGTGAAGGTCAAGGTCACAAGCTTACTTTTCTGCTCATGGAGTCAAACAAGGGGTTAAATGGGTATCGTAATAGTCAATATTTGAGCTGGACCAGCTGGACTGGTCCCATTTAGCAGAGAAAATAGTTTCACCGCCTCTGTCAATGAAAATGTAAGTAGACTAATTCTAATTTATTGTAGTAGCATGATATGATTTGTAGTAGAACAGATTGCATTTTCCATCAAAGTGCATCAAAATGTTTCACATCAAAGCCATTCTTTGTTGCTATCTGGATCATAGTATCATAGTTTGTAGTCCAAGGAGTCTGTTTAATGGCTATAACTGGTCAAATGGCTAAACTGACAACTGCAAGTTGCAAAGTGAGAAAAACAACTCAAAATTCCATTAAGCATACAGGGACCTTCTATAACTCTTCTGGCTGACCATAGTGCGTGTGAGATACAAAGTGTGATGTCTTTGCTATGTCACACATGCTGCATACATCACTAAGTTGTTTTACCACCATGGAAATGTGAGCAGCTGCCACTGCCTCGCGCAAACCAAGTGTGACACATGGGGAATGGCAAGGGAATACATCCCAGTACCATCAACTTTGGAGACTTAATGTTACAGCCATAATTAAACCTAGATTAAATTAGACATGAAATTAGTTGAGATATTTACAAGTTATAGTCATAATAACTAATAACAAATAATTTTTTTGCCACACCCGGTCCAATATCAGTTATGGGACAATGAAACTGTTTGATTAACATGTGGTGACCTTTACTAAGACAGGTAGCATCACATATGAATTTATAATGAGGGTCCCTTCAACAATCAGGATCTCAGCAACATGCGAGTATGAAGAGTGAGTTGCAAAATTACTATTCCAAACAGCATCCTCACAGAGATATGTGAAGGTCGTGTCCAAGGAGGAGAAAGGGATGCAGCCCGTTGGATTAGAGTCCCCCAGAGGGCAGAACTGTGTGGTCCCTCCATGACACCCTGTCACTGTAATAGATCTCTCGGGTTATGGGGAAAGACCCTGGAGCATCGGACCATGCTTCATGCCTAACCTGGGACATTCTTTTGAGAAGAGAGTATGAAGCTGGAATACCAATCTTGTCTTTGATTGTAAATTAAAGCACAGTGACATAGATCCACACTGAAACTAATGCTTTCTTATTGCTTCATCAAGTTCAACAAAACTACAACCAAGTTATGTTTAGTTTATAAGTCCTTAGAATTTAAATACACCAGAAACAGAACGTACACTAAAAACATTATGTTGACTCTACATAACTATGTAATGTCACCTATTTGTTACCTATTTTATTACCCCTAAATGACTTGCTTTGGATCAACATAAAATAATAGGAAAAGGAGAAATAATATATCAAAATAGCCTTAACATTTCACTTTTGACTGTATGCCAAGTTTATATAAACAAGTCATGCTGCCGTATCCTTTTTCATAATAACAAAAATATTTTTTTTGTGTAATTTATCAGGCTTGTATGTCCCTGCAGGAGCTGGCACAGGAGACATCTTTCAAGTGTGAACCACAGTTAGTACGGAGCAGACGGGCTGACTAATGTAACTCCTGACAGGTGCTGCGCGTGCCTCACTGCCAAAGCATGGTTAGAGATGGTACTGAGGCTCATTTGGGGAACGCAATAGCACCACCAGGAAGGAGCATGAAGTCAATTAAACTGGGTATCAGTTTAATTGTACCCCCCCCCCCCCCCCCCCCTATATATATATAGTGAGAAGTTTAGATTAGGGCTACACAATATCACAATCAAATTGAAATATAATATGATTATAAAGTCTCAAAGTCTGCAATTTGGTGTAATGGGTTCATTTCCCAGCCAGTGTCTATGCCCTCTCTTTCATCATTTCACGCTACAGCTGTCTATTCAAATAAAGCCAGGCCAAAAAGCTTAAAAAAAGAAAATCTAATTGGAATACTTCAGGCCGCTACAATAATAACGTTCTTAGATGAATCTTAACTGAATCCTGTTCTCAATGCTTCCAAAAGACAGGATTAGCTGCTTGGACCATAACAACTCTCTTCAGTTACATTGTATGCACAGTCACACATCAGAACACACTTTGGTGCAAGTTTGAGTGAAATTATAGATTCTCAAGTCAAGCACTCCAGACACACGCTGACCTTTTTGGATGAATTTTGATGAGCAGTATGCACAAATGGTCTTTAGTTAAACTGTACTGAAAATGGACTTTACATGCTTGAATGGTGATGTTTGCACTCATTATACAACAGTTGCATAGAATAGGTTAATTCTTAACCTCTGTGCTATGGACGATACTATGCTCTGTAACTACATGCAATTTGAAAATATTATGTAGAAAAAAGCACAAGTCTACAAATGGCCCTGAGGCCAGATAGAGTGAGTTAGCTGTTGTAAACCTATAATTTATGTGATCAGTAGACGTGCACAATGCAAACACATGCATGAAAAATTAAGTAGGAATGTGTGTCTCTCTTTGCACAACACTGTGCTCTGTATTCATTTAGATACCCCTTCTCTTATTCTGTGCAGGATGGCAAAATGAAAATACTTCTCTTCACCCATCTTAAGAATCCACTGCTGCCCATTTTAATTGACCTTAATTTAAGATTACCCAATCTTTTAACTAACATTAAAATTATGTAAAAGAGGACCATGAACAGGTCCTATGATCCTGGTCCTATGAGCTACATTTAATTTAGTTCATTGTTATTGTCAACTATTCAATAACCCTATATCAACTATTTGCAATATAAGATTATTTTAAAAATCCAGACAGACAGAAGTAATGTATTTATCAAAAATTACATCAAAAAGACACAGGAATGTCTAGTGTAATCTCCCAAACAAGTTTATAAAAAGATATTCTGTGCTTTTGTGGTTCATTTTATGGTCCAGTCACATTTTGTGTGGTATTTGAACCTCTACCAAGTCATTTGCAGACTTGTTTTATCACTTCCCTGATGTATTATTAAAATATCATCTGAATATCACTATACAGATAAAGCCAGAAAATATGAAGATATTTAATTCTGTCAATATTGTCCACCCATAACCAGAAGCTAAAATGTCAGATTAACATGCATTTACTGAGATGGGAATACTGACATGACTTGACCTGGGAAGGACAATATTATAAAGTATTAATCCAATAGATAGACAAAAATACCTTCCACTGTATCATTCCTCCTGAGGATACTGTATGAGGTCAAATCAAACATATATCCATGTGCACAGATAGAGGCATTCCTTTGATGGTATTTTGGTATCATGCTGGTATCCATGGTAACAGGAAAATGGGGGATTCCAGTTTTTTCCTGCTGCTGTGATGGGGAATTTTCCTGGCCAGTTTTCCAGGCTGTGAAATTAACACTTTGAGATTAAATTTCACAGCCTGCTGCCCACTATGGACAGCTCTTTAAGCAGCTGCACCCCCACATGTTTGGTGACACACACAAACACACGTGTAGCTAACATGATTTCACACATTCTCTTGGGTAGGAAGTTATGCAAAGTAGGATTAATTATATACTTATTGAGCTCTCATTTCCACCAATAGAAAGAAAAGCCTAAAGAGTGCATCTACTGTAAATATTAAGAATGTGCACATGTATGTTCGCATGCATGAATGCTAATGAATCACCCACACTATTTTCTTCATGGACAAACAAGCAAGCAGCACAGGCACTATTCCCATGTTTGATGTAAACAGAAATCTTGTGCTGCTGAGAGATGTCTGTTTGAAGTCCTGTTACTGAAATATCTTCTCAGGCACAGGCCGAGAAGAAGGGCTGGACCATATGACAAAAAATAAAATAAAAATCACAATTTATTTTCCTCATATTGATCAATCAAAAACTTCAAGTGAATTTTATTTCTTCTTTTCAAAAACAAAATGGCTTTCAATATTGATTTCATGAACATGATCAAGACACACTTTTATCAGTGACATTTAACACAGAAAATAGCTCAGTGTATTCCTCCTAAGGCTGAATCAATAGTAAATAGTGACTGAAGGTTGACTGTAGACCTCCTGATTCAATAGACCCAAGCATATCATTGACGATTAGACATGACTGAATGTCAATCCCAATTAAAAGAAAATTTGATAAATAAACACTGATAAATTTGATTAATTTATCAGTGGAGAAGAGTCTATTTTCTGGATGTCACATGTGATTCACAGTATCTTCACACAATCAGTACTCTATAGTGTAAAATCTGACATGAGCTTGAGACATCTTAGAAAGTCAATGCTGTTTTAATGTTTAAAAAAATTATTTTGAATAGGAAAACACATCAGGTTAACTTTTATTGTTTCAAACCAGGCCAAGTTTGTGGATAGGCTGATTAGACAGCTCATTGCGAGCAGAGAAGGGTTCCAGCATGTCGCTGCCAGAAACAAACCAAAATCATTTGAAACTGGCAGAAGCCCAGAAGCACATCAGTCAACCAGCAAAGATAGCCTACAACAATGTGTACAGTAAATTCATTGGTCAACTCTACCATTCTAACATCTCAGATATCTGTCATATTGGAAAGTTCTGAATGTAATTTTTAAGCTAGGCTATTTATTATCCTAATAAAAGATACTTGAAACAGGTAAGTGCAAATGTGTTGTTGTTTTTTTTGGGGTTTTTTTTTTCTTTCTTGTAAAACTGGTCTAAAGCTGTAATATATAAATTTGGTTGAAGCTCCAGATAGTACATGGGCAGGAACAGCAGCTTGGTATGACCACACAAGAGTATTGAGTCTCCCAGCAGCAGTTTGTATTGGGATATTTACCAATAACACAGTGGCAGCCTGACTGAGGTAATGATCTAGGTCAGTGGACATGATGACAGTGTCTATTCAGCCACAGCTGTGGGAATATGCATGGAAAAACTATGACACAAAGGACAATGGTGTAGTCAAAATCAGCAAAATGAGATTTGAATATACCTATAATGTAAATTGTACACTTAAATTCTAGCATCTTACTGTGTTGCTTGGGAACATTAAAACTGATTAACAAGGAAATACAGTCATTGAATCATGAAGCAACACCCCTCCATTCCCATTGTTGATTGCAATAATAAAGTGCTCTTAATCTTTTCTTAGGCTCAAACAGCAGACAGGAGCTTTGTTAGGACAGACTTCAAAGTGCTCATTAGAAGAGGGCGCTTTGAAGAGACCAGATGAACCCCAAGTGCTAAATCACAGAAGCATCTCTGTGAGCTGTCCTTGTGTCACAGGAGGTACCATCATCATGAGCACATTAGCCAAATGTAGAGTGTTTGGTTTAAATGTGTCACAGTAAAGTGAAGTCTTTGTGATGTAGTGCGTGTATATTGTATCACTGACCGCTGAAACTCCCAGCTGGCACTGCAGCGTGCTGCCAGTGCGTGCCCATAAATCCTCTGAAGTCTCTGTTTACTGGTGTGTAATAGCTTTGGTGATCGTACAGCTCCTAATGATTTAATGTAACCATTTACAAAATGGATTTAGTAATTGGACCTTTGTGGATTGCATATGCCCATCTGCACTGTACAAATGCCATTTTGAATATTGGTATAATTGTCGCATTTATATCACTAAATCAAATTACTTTTGTTAATAAGATAAATGCTCAGTTTGAATAGAGAATCTTAATCTACTTCATTAATAAAGAAACACCAAAGCTTGAGCCAAAAGAGATGGTTAATTCAGTGATTTACAAATGTGATTAACTAAGTGTAAAACTGCACTAACTTGAGCTGATACATAAATCTACACACGCAATGAAGACACAAGAATCTGACACCTTTATTCAAAAACATCCGGCGCGACTCCAACTGTGTCACGTTTGATACAGCTCACATTTGTTCTCACTAAACAAACACAGACATTGGACACAGTGACTGCTCCTGCTACACACCAAGGGTATATCTCACTTCCCTTTCTGCATGTGCAATTGCTTTAGCTCAATCATTTATGAAAAGGAGAACAATTTGTGCACAGATGGGACATAGATATAAATATTCTGACCCATGAGGAGAGAGCTAGACTCTACTGTGCTTCAGGTGATATATGACAGGTTTCTATGAGACGTTTCAGTGCAGCCCAGAGCGAGATTGAGGGAGAAGAGTGATCCAACTGGGTTCTGACACACACTTTAAAATGGAGAGATTGGCTTCAGTCAATTTCTACTGTTAGTCACTCCAACAATCTTTATCAGTGTGTTATTGCATTGTGAAGATAGAAAAATTGGACATGGTTGTTGTCCTACATTTAATCAATGGTTGGTAATGTAGAAAATACTACAAGGTTGTTTACTACACCTGATGCAAGGGTACACAGCCAAGCCAACTATTGTTTTCCTATTGCTAGAGGCTCCCAAGGGACAAAACCAGATACAACAGTTGGAGCTGTGCATTTGTTCTATACATGAACTAGACACATGCAAAATGATTCTGTAATTCTCTAAGCCTGTGTTTACAAAAATCAGATCATTATCTGTTTTCTCGAGTTATCAGAGCGTTGAAATGTCAGGTAAACAGAATCTGATGAATGAGTTATTTTTAAATTGATTACACTTTGTCTTCCAAATACAATATTTGCTCTAAAAAACATTGATTAACTGACACATGTCACCAGGTGTTTTTGATGATCAGAATTGTTTTGTGCATGTAAATAGACACCAAAAATCACATTTTCAGATTATTCTAGTTATCTGTTTTTTACTTATTTACTGGCCATGTAAATGTACCCACTGTGTTATTCCAAATCTCAACACCGGATTCTTTTCTCATGTTACAGTTTTTGTTTTCAGCCTTTCCCTGCCTATATCCTATGCTACGCTGTACTACTTCAAGGCTTTGTGAAGGTGTAATACATGTTGCTATCTATATATAGTCATCATTACTATGCACAGCTACTTATAGCGGAACATACACAAAGGCATACTGCTCTGTGAAGCTTTTTAAGCCAATCAGTCACTACGCATCAGCTGTCCTATACCACATCCCCATCTCAATACAAAGGGATCACTCTTGTCACACACATGATGTCACTGGTGGCTTCAGGCTTTATTTTGTATGCCACACTGCCACTGCTGACATTTCGCCTGGCAAAAGCACTCACAAAGAGAGCTTCATTAACCAATCACAAGTTTTCCAGCAGCAGGCTTGTGCATCTGTTGTTGTTGGCTTGGTATAGTTAGAAGATTCCTGCGAGGATTCATTTGCTCTTTCTTCTAATGAGCACTTGGGCAGGCATACCTGCCCTGTCGCTGCTCCACTGAGGATACTGGCTTCAAAACAGGATGTGCTATGTTATACAACGACTGGAGCAACAGTATGCATTGAAAATCATGTGTTTTATTAGATTATGGGAACAATACAAAATTTTTAAATAATTAATAACACTTATTTAAACAAACAAAAAAAAAACAAAAAAAACCCTCAAGCTCAAATACACAAAGCCACAAATTCTAAACATATTTCATGCAATTTGCTGCTTGATTTGTTGTTGGAACTACTTCAGTCAGCCACAGGAGGGCAGCACAAGCATTTAGCCATTTCTGTCCTTGTTCTGTATATCTTGCTGAACTGAGGTGCTCAGAGTCATTTTGCTCTAATTTTGAATACATTTGCATGAGCAGAACTAGAACAAAAACAGACACTATTTGGATTGGAAATGACAGCAAAACTAGTGTTAGTGTTTTCTTTCCTGAAATTGTCAGACCTATGTCCTCAGAATGCATTAAAGAGTCTAAACTGCAACTAAGGTATTTAGTAGAATTTAGGGGAGCTGGGTCTCACATGCCAAGAACACATGACATTTTTAGGGATAAGCTATGCAGAGGGGGCTACATTCTTGTTAAAACAGTCCTGAAGGTCAAACTGAACAATTTTGCTAAATATTTAAAGCCAAGTATCAGCATCTGTTAAGATGTTTATGATTATGCGTACAAATACATATTTTACCAAACAGAAATATTCTAAATTATATGTCTTATTGGAAACACATCCACTTTTGAATATACAATAAATCTGACAGTGTTCGGCAGCTGGTTTGGGAATTATGTTGATATCCTAAACACATCTGGTGACCAGATTGTTCAAATTCACATGAAGTACAAGCCATTTTTAAATATAAAGTATAAGTAATTTTAGGAACTGAACTTCACTATAACAGTGAAATACACTGTTGGGTAGATGTACAGTAGGCTATGTTTTACGCCTCAGTTTTGAGACTTTTGAGTATTGAGTGATGTCTGTTGCATCTTCACAAATGGAAAAAAAACAAAACAGTTTTGATTGAATTTTATTATTAAATGTGTGTTATTTGTGGCATCTGTATTACTACCTTCAATGTAGAGATCATGTTACCTAATGCTGCAGTATTGTTGTAATATCTGCCAGAAAATTATATTTATAAGAAATAATTGGACTTAGTAATACACCTTTTATGATAGCATTTTACTATACTAAATTACTAAGAGATGACAGATCCAGATCGAGTCCTGCAGTTTGCTCCAGTTTGATCAAAGTTTGGCTGCCACCCGATCCTCTGTGTGCATGTATGTGTGTGGGGGTCCCAGTCTTTCAAGGTAATAGCATAATAGACATTGGCTTGCCCCAAGGGCCAAACCTATTTAGCCGCTGGACTAGTTGTCCCGCCTGAGTCAGATTTGATTACAGCGGCACAACTCTGAAGTGATGGGTCCTGAACAGGTAATGAACAAAGAGGGGACTACATTTTGAAAAACACTATCTGTGGAAAAAAGTCTAAGTGCCAATTGGTGTATTAAAGGTATCCCAAATTACAGTTAATACTTTCAATTGTTATTAAAATAATGGATGAAATAGTAGGCAGCACTCACAATAATAGACATGTTTAGATTTCTACTGAACAGCATAGAACAAATTCTTGCTATTGATGACATCACGCTGCACTGTCAAAGCACATTATTCGCTGTTCACTATACATTCTGGGAAGCTTAGACTGCCAAGCAATTTATGCCGCGGGGCATCTGTGGTGGGAACAGAGCCAAACCTTGGCACCAACAGACTGCCCAACAATACTTTATTGTGAAAAAAGGGACTTTGACGTATATCTTCTGCCATCAAGTTCACCGACACAGGACAAAAGATTTTACATATCCACTGGTTACAATTTTAATGAATGATTTGGGGAAGATCTGGATCAGGTTTTGTCCCCAATAAATGCTTGACAATCTATAAATGGTTAACATTGGATAGTGACAGAAACTGCTTAAATAATGAGAATGATTATGATTGTATGATTGTAGGGATAATTTTAATATTGATGCTTTATATTATTACTTTTACAAAGAATAGCATTTTTTCACCAAGCACACACAAGACTGAAGTCTCTGTAAACACATAACGAGGAGAGGATCTCTCAATCATCATTCCACGTATAAACACAGTGTGCTGACAATCACTGCATCAAGATTTACACAAAGGAAAAACAGTACAACAACATCAAGTATGGATGTGGAAGGTGTTGTAATAAAACTTACTGGATCACTCAATAATATAAAATAGTTATGACATTTTTTGGTCTGTTTTTTGAATTTTTACATTACATTTTATCTAATGCAAAAATCAGAGAAAGACAACAAGGCCATTGTACTCTGGGGCTGGGATGCTTTTCCAGAAAGGCTATGGCTGGTGGCCTGGCAGTAATCTGGGCTGGGCACAAAGAAGGTCAGAGGTCACATGCTTGACCTGACATTGGCTTGTGATCCTTTAGATTACTGCTCAGGTCAGGTTCATTTGCTTAGAATAAACTGGAAACCATTAATAAACCACAAATAGCTAAAACTCTTGTAGTGACAGTACTAAAAAGACTCTATCCAATAGTAAATTCAACTCAGATGTCGGAAGTAAACTTTGCTTTGAACTTTGATCCACATGGGACCAAAACTTTAGCTATGTTTAACTTTGCAAAAGGAAACCTGACTCTTACAGTTCTTCACACAAACCCTACACAACCCCTTAAATATAGATATTTTTTTACAATGACAACATTCGCAGGTGTGGTCTCAATAACAGTTGCTGAATTGGAAATTACATCGTGCCTTTTACTTCTTCCTGAATTTTATAGGGCAGGAGATGACAGATGACTTTTATAGCAAATTAAGTCCATGAGACCAGAATTGCTGTTAGGGAGCTGCAGTCCCACTTGCAAAATTCTGTGTAACACTTGTTGACCAGGGAGCACTACATCTTGCTCTGCTATGTCTTTATGATAATCAGATCTGAAGTTTTCATAGAACCAAGATTAAGAACTTACTTCCTGCTCAGTTCCACCAAGTCAGCTGTCTTTTCGAAGACTTGGTCCTCGCTGATGTGGCTGATGAAGACCAGATGTGGATCACCAGTACAAAGAAGCACTAAAATAGATGTTCAATAACATTTTAACATGTATTTTATGTATAACTATTTCTGGTAAGATTTTGTTGATTCTGTAGAAAAATCTGGATCTGGATGAATGTTCTATCAGTCATGATTGAGCTACTGTAAACATAATGCTTTCCTGTAATTTTCCACATCTGAGTAGTGCCTGCACAAGAGTAGTTTATCTACCCAAAAAGCGGGCGATAATGGCCTATGTCCCATTATAGAACATGCTGGAATGCTCAAATTACATTGACTATGAGATAAAGTAATACTGTAAACTCTGTTAGTGGAATAGAGAAGATATATACAAAATCATAAATGCATGTATATGACATTATTTTTATAACAAATAACCCATCCTCATTTGACATGTCCTACTGTGATATTTAATTGTAAGTCAAATGCTGTGTGTAAGAGGGAGGGAAACCCTGATTTTTTTTTTTATGTAAAACAGTAGAAAATGACTGTTTTCTAATTAAGTTTTCCATCAACACATACATTCCATTTTCACTAAAATAACTATCTGGAAAATACATTTTAAAATAAAAATAAGGATAATAGAATGGTGGATGACCTGTGTCCCATTATAGAGCACATCAGAATGCTCAAAATACATTGATTATGAGATAAAGTAATACTATAAACTCTTTTACTGGAACAGAGACAATTCAATTCAGAGACAACTCATTTTCCTTCACAAAAATCCTGTAAAACAAAGCAGTGTAAGGCCAAAACAACATACAACAATGTTTTATATAGCGCAAACCAATGGTCATGTCCTAATGGTCTAAGTGGAAAATCTAAGAATTTAATCCTTCTTTAATACAGTAATTAGACAGAATCAAATAAGTATGTTCTCTTTAAGCTCCAGATGTGAACAGATGGGGATATAGTATTGCTTCAAAAACAACACAAATACAACTACTGTATTCATGCATAGATGACTAAATGTATTCAACTTGTGGTGACCTTGAGCTAAAATACACCTGCATTGGTTTATACAATTTCAAGATCACATCCCTTTTTGAAATTTTAGTACTTTCACTGAATACACTGCTTATGCTTCAAACAGCAAAAAACATTTTTAACTCTATCAGAATGAAAGTATTGGCCTGGACAATTACGTCAGTTTAAAAATAGTTGGTTTCACATCTGGGAAATATACAAACACCTGCACTATCTCACGGAGATGTCAAAGGAATGGAAAAGCTATTTGTTTTCCATTGGTTTAAATGAAACTACATTTGTATTAGGGTAAAAAGGTGACTAGTACTAGAGCCTGTATCAGTCAAATTATTGGATTTGTAATGCACAACACTGAAAAGCCATGCGAGTAATTAATTAAGTAGAGAGAGACAATGGTAAAAAAATAAATAAATAAATGTATACACTGTTTCAAATTTTTAGGAAGAACAAGCTTGCGACAACTCTAAACATTGAAAGAGGAATTTGAGGAAATGATGAACAATTACTTGTGCTTTCGAGGGAGGAGGGCAGACACTAGGACCTGCCCCACTCTGCACCTCACAATCGAACAGTCCGCAGCCTCTGGGATGTTTCGCACTTTGTTTGAGAACTATTTTCAAACAAGTGTAGTCTGCAGACACCACAATTTGGATATGCTACTGAGAAAATATATTTGACTTGGACTTTTGTGGAATTGAACACAAACTGGAATGAGTTTGAGGAACCCTTGGAAACCAGTCTTCATGAGTGGGACCCTTTACTGAAGTAAGTACAAATTTACATCTTTACTTAACTTTTCGTTTTCATCTATGAAAATAGAGTTACATGGACAGTAAGGCTAGCACACTGTTGTCACAACACAGATTTCTGCCAGTTAAGACTCAAGGTCTTAACTGTGTATTTGTTTCACTACAACTCACTGTAGAGACTAGTTTTCATGAAAAATAATGATGTTATGTTTGTATGTGTTAGAATGAGACCATAACACACAGAGCACACTCCTCTTTCCCATCACAAACTGCTGAAGCTTAGCCTTGGGCTCATCAGGTTACAATAGCACATATCAGAACGACACTCATCTCTTGAGGCTAGGAAATACTCTCAAAGCATTCCTGCACATTTTTTTGTATTTTGAGCTTGGGTTTGTAACAAGGAACTGGCTGGAGGCTAACATCAAATTATGCACAGAGTATATGTGTACTTAAAGCAATTTATTACATTCTTTGCATAATAGTAGGTTATTAGCTATGCTTGAGAAAACAACATAATACACTTTTCCTGCTACTGGTTTAGTCCCTAACCTTCCCATGTGATTTATTGATAGAGTCCTCTTTAAATCTAGGCTGGAAATGTGTGCCTTTATTGAAAAACAGGGGGGCAGGGTGGTGGGTAGATATGACAGTGAGTAGTAAGAGTAGGTACAGTCAAGCAGGCTTGCGGGCACCTCACAGTGACACCAGTCAGTTTTAGTGTCAGATGTTATTGTTGACATAAGTTTGTCAGGTTGGCGCTGGAGGTGTGTTTTGGGGTTAATCCTTGGTGCTGGTTTCAAAGAGAAACTTGGGCTTGTGTCTTTCTAAAATGAGATGTGAGGAATACTGTAACACTGCCAAACATGTGGCTTCCTCACAGTTAACCCCAAAGTATAGACCAAAAACTATTATTTGTTAAGTTGAATGAATTTAACATAATGGCCTTGACTTGCATAGACAAACATAGTCTTCCAGCTAAAACATTACTGGACATTTCGCTGTATTTCTTTGGCTAATTACTGTTCTTCGGGACTCTCTACTCAAAACTAATGAAGGTCGTGTAGCAGAATGAAGTGTTTTCCCATAGCCTGTCCTCATTTGATGTGTCCTACTGTGGTATTTAATTATAAGTTGCAGAGCGCATGAATGCAATGTGTATGAGGGAGGGAAACAGTAAAAAATCATTGTTTTCCAAATAAGTTTTCCATCAACACATACATTCCATTTTCACTAAAATAACATTATTTATTATTTTAAGGATAATAGAATGTGGATGAAAAGGGGCTCTTGGACCAAACATTAGACGCATGTGTTAAGGTTGTTTTCATCCTACTTGAAAGGGTTAATGAAAACTACTGCCCATGTTTAGTTTTCCCAAATAGATTAGCAATACACCCAACTATTGTTACTCATTAATTGCATATGTTTGCTATTATGGTTATGTGATTGACAAGCAAAAAATACAGTATATGTTCAGTTTCTACTGCGCAGTTCCAAAAAGAACAAGACTATAATTGCCTTCAATTACAGGGGCTTCTGTTATTCCTGCCTTCACTGGTATCAAACACCATTAGCTTGTGCATAATTGCATCAGCATCTATCCTTTCATTCAGACATGTCCCGTCTTCTCTACTAGCCCCAGGCACAATGCTAAGAAGCTAGTGCCTACTAATACATAGAAATAAAACAGGAGCAACTTCTACCATAGTACATTCTAATATACTATAGTAAAACACAGCAAAATAATTATTCTATCATTATAGCTTGCTGTTATTATTACCCCATCGTTTAAGGCAAAACACTGCTAGTGAATAGGAACAATTGTTAAATTTATAGCTACAAAATGTATTGCAAGATTTTCTTCATATGTTTTCATATTTAAAAAAAAAAAATCTAAACATCAGGCTCTGTCTGATGAAGAGCTGCACCACTAACATCACTGTAGAGAGCAGAATAAACTCACTTTTGGAGTATTTAAGTTATGTGGTCCAACTTCTTTTTTTTAGATATATTTTGTGTTGCCTTCTTGGACGCTTGCTTCAGGATGGATGTGCGTGTCCTTTCTCCTAGTCATATTGTATTAATGTAAATATATTTCAGTAGTTTTATGTGTAAAAATTACATACAAATCTTAAAATATACTACATTTTTGTTGACAACATTATGTAAATAAATTACTAAATAAAAATACAGAGGATTTCGGGTATCTAATCAAATAGCTAGTAAACTACTAGATCTTAATGGAGTAAAATCCTCATTTTTGGAGTTAAAACTTTAATAAATCAGGCTTCCAATTAGATAGTAACAAATTCTTCTATGCAATTTGTCAAAACATTGTTAAGTATAACATTGAAAATGTGTAAGACCAATATGGTCTTTGACATAACAATGACCCATATAAATCTATTCAAGTTGATTACATGAAATAGCATGCATCTTTAGATGCAGACTAGACAACTGTGGTTTTCACACAAAAGCTTGCATTTGAGAGGGCAAACTGACCAGAAAAGAGAAGAAATGTTAAACATAAAACTACTGGAATATGTGTGTCAGTCTGAATGAAGCATCCAGAGATACAAAATAAAGGAATCCTTTAATAGAAAAGTTTGTAAAACAGCTAGAGAAAGAGATTGCTTTACATAATGTGTGTGTTCTTCTGACTGGTTTTACTTTTGGCATTTCATGTACTTTGTAAAGGCCACATAGATTTTTACCACCAAAAACACAATCGGGGGCACAAGGACAGAAAGGTATGGTAATGAAGGCAGTCAAAGCACTGAAAAGAATAAAGTGTGATGATATATACAAAGATGAGGACTTTCTGGATTAGCACCAGATGACATCAAGAGGGCAGGCGCTCTCACGATAGAAACAAACTAAATATATTCAAACAAAATATGCAGAATGAATCACACAAGCATTACACTTATGTGTGCCATAATAACCTCATATGTTTATCCAATATAAACTCCACAAACATCTTGACAAAATAATTATCTTGTGTCTGCGGTGAGCAATAATAAACATGCTCTCCAGTTTATATTATGGTATATAAGTATATGAAAGCAACATGGCAGTGCAACAGGCAAAACATTTTCATGTGAAGTTTGAAGTTTATTTGAAATGCTGTGACGTGAATGCTCTAAATAGTTCCAAAAAAGAAAAAACAAAAGAGCATTAAGTCAACGTTTTGCTTAATTCCTTAGTTGTATTAGTTGTGTTTCACAGTTCCATATTGTTTCAAGTCAGCCCTGGTACATTGTGATAGTTAAGGAAAGTCTGGTGATTAGTTTCAATGAAACAAAAGCAGCAACGCAGAGACACATTTTAAACACTTAGTTTTCCTTGGAAACACTATGTCATGAGATGCTTAGAAAAAGTCTGAGGAAGACGGTAGTTATGGCCTCTAATCATGCATAATAGTCTGTATATATTCCTAAACACACTTTCACAACACAGTGAAAGTGTGTTTAGGAATTTAAACAGGGAAATCAATTTCCTCTGTTGATTGAAATGAAAGTATTTTTTGTTTTTTTTAATCAAAGGTCCATCTTACATATATGAGTTTACAAGAATGTTCATCTTTTTGATTACTGAGATTTAGCTGATAGTATTCATAGGAGGCTGTGCATGAAATGCATCTTAAAACAAGAGCTTAAGAGAAGTGGTGTATAAGCCAATAAATTATGAACCCAGCCATTGTTCTAAATGTTTATTTGACTAATCTGAAGTGTAACATGCTTCCGCACTGAATGTGTTGTGCATAGTTACAACATTGTGTATGGAGACATAGGTCAGCTGTGATTTCTCAGAGCAGTGAGACCAAACAAAGCCACCAGTAAGTCATGAAAATGTCCTTGTTAAATCTTCCATTTATTGCACTTTCTCACACAGCTCACTGTGAATCATGAACGTTTTTTTGTAAAAATGGAAAGAATTTTCTGCATACCTTCCGTACCTGCTTTTGATTAAGTCTGATGACATAAGAGAAAGGACTTGCTATGGAAAGAGTCTCCAGTCTCCATGATAGTACCAATCAACAGGAAACATGAGCAAAGATGTCTTGTGGGAACTACTCGGCTAGACAACACTGCCGCCCATATGTTGCAATCACAGTGACTGGTCACTGATAGCTCTCTTACATCATGACAGCAGCTTATTTTCTGATGAACAGGACCTCACATTAGTAGCTGTTTGGCGTCACATAATCATCTTAGACATGAACAATTTCATCTATCTGTCTTAAATCACAATCTCACTGCCAACATCGGCCTTTTGCAACAATTTTATAAATAGTTTGATAGATAACAGAAACATGATCTTAACTCGATACAACAGGGCTACAGTGAAAATGAGAAAAGAATATGCTTTACATGTATACTATTATCTTAACATGTTTGGCTTGACTAGTTGCCAAAAGTGAAATACATCATTGACTATTCACATGCAAAAACAAGCTTAGGCATGTGAAAAGATTGTAACCTAAAAACTATAATGTACATGCTGATACCCTGGAGGAATATACTGTGCGTTGCAGATATAAATACACTGATCAAAAGAAAAGAAAAACATTTTTGAAACTTTAGCAATGAAGTCGAAATCTATCAACCCATACACTCTCTTATCTAGCCAACAAGGATGAAAATTATGGCTAGCCGTTAGTTTTCACCTACATATTAATTTATTATTAAAGCCAGTAGTACAAGTTTAAGTCTTAGAATTTCTGCCTGATGAAAGATCAGTACTGTGAGTGATAAGCATTTCTCTGAGGAGAGTATCAACGGGGAACACAAGAGGAAATGAACTTGAGTTTATATTTTCCTGTTGGAGGATTATAATGATCTCATTAATCACAAACAGTATTTTCATTTTTAAACACTTAAGTGATGAGTAATACATACTGTAAGTTAATGCATTATATATCTGAGAACCAATTTGATTGGTGTTACTGAAAAATGTCACTGCAATTCCCAGTCAGTGTCCACTACTGAACAAATGATTAGTGCCTTAAGCAGTGGTCAAATACTGTCTGTTGGTAGCTGTATGACTTCTTCAAAAGGATCTATTTTACTGCAGCAGACCTAATGAGGTGTGATGGATCACAACTTCTTTTAAATTAAGAAAGCATTGAGCTCATTATAGCACTACCTAAATCTACACATTATATACACTTATATATTTTCATTTAATGTTGGCATAAACCTACCCATCATACAGCTCAAAATATCAATATCAATATTAGCAATATTAGCAATATCAATATTAGCTCTAATCAGTATCAGCAGATTGCCTTGCTAATAACTAATAACTAATAACAAGCCCTCCTCAAGTGTCTAGCCAACCACAGGCCCATACACTGATCTTGTTCATTCTATGTAGGGGTATCACCTCAAAAAGTTGTTTCCATCACATTCCAAAACCTCTAAACATACTGAGTAGGGTTTTGTGACATTCAAAACACTACCTCCTCTCTACAAAAAAATTAAGCCAAATGATCAGACTTTCCCTTACTTTTTAGTTGCATTGAAGTGTTTGGTTTGTAACAATCTTGTCAAAACGATTTCATACAAGTACAGTAAACTTTACAACATTAACATTAGGTTCACAGCCTGTGTCTACTTCAGGTAATCTACATTACCCAGGTCTGCAACTGTATTTTGGTATGTCCACTGTGTGTTTAAGCTAAGCTGTAAAGTTAACATTCTCTTCCCGTATCTGCCTCACAAAGAATGTGTTTACAGTGGCTTTATGAGCATTTTCTGCTCGTCTTTCTCAGATCTGGATATTGGATGCAGAGGCTAGTGAGGTGATGGTACTGCATAGGGGCCAGATGGCTGGAGCCCAGAATGAGCTGAGTTTCTATCCAATTCTCTAAGAGCCGCCAGGACTCCACCGATCACAAGGAGACACTGAGGAGGTACAAAAATGCACCAGTACATACTGGGACCTATGTCTTAAAATGCTGTTTGGAGCAAGCTTCTGCTACACTGTGCAAATATACCTTGATATAGATACAACAACAGCATGCATGTTTCTGTCATTCTGAAGTTTTCTTAAATCATAGAATACACTTATTAATATACTTATTTAATATCAATATTACATTAGTGCATTTCCTGCCCCTTGTTCACCACACACAGCGACAGAGAGCAGAGGTAAGACCTCCCAAGTGTTTAATGCGGTCATGACTCAACTGATGCGCCATGTGTTCAGGCTATGCTTTTTATGTTAACTTGTGCCTACAAATGTCATACACCACTATTCAAAATGTGTCCAGAGGCAAACCAATTGTATAATCGCTGGACCTGATATAGCCTGCTAATGGTAATAGTGTTAACATGCCCAAGATGGTGGATATTCACTGTCACTTCATGTTGGAAAAAATACCTGTAATTTGTGGTGTTCTCATCATTAGAGAAAAAACATTATTGCATTAATAATAAATTTACTGCATGGCATGAATTTAGACCAAACGCTTAGCACGGCTGGGAAAACCTTACAGAGAAACATTTTCACAATATTTGTGAGTTCACAAACTCCATTTTGAAATACTTCCGCTGTAAAGTTCAAATTCGCCTAGCAACTGGCTATAACACGGCAGAGGTTTGTATGGAAGCTGAAGGTGAAGCATCGAAGCATTGAAGTGAACAAAACAAACATGGCGACACATTTACCAGTCGCTTTCAGAGAGAGCCGTTCCAGATTGATCAATGTGTTGAACTCAAGTCCTACATATATCAATCTGGTCTAAGCTAGATTAAATAAAACAGCTACAGAACACTAAAGACGCCAGGCTTACCCTAGTCACTTGCATCTGTCACCACCATGAACACCAGTTGCACCTGCAAGCAACAATGACAGGCTTTAACCCTCCTAAACTTGTTGTCTGGTCATGTATATTTACCTGAAACATATGGCCACAAAGTTTCATTGTGAGATACAGTGTCTAGGCTTAAATTTGAGCCATTTTGGCATTTAAATAATGTATTTAAATGTGTAGAATATTTAAATAATACCATAAAATTAACAATAACATGTTACATATGAATATTGAGAAAAGGGTGTGGTATGTGTTTAATTGTGAAGTGTGACACATATTTGTTATGAATTGACAGCACTAATATACTGTGTATTGTGTACTGTGTATTATTGTACATAACGTACCTTACCATTTGCACTCACTTGCTGTGGTTTGTTGACAGTGCCCGGTGGTGAGCCCATGAGGTCGTCTATGCTGGCCCTGCTCCTCCTCATTAGTGCCCAGGCAGTGGCCTCCACCAGGATCACAAAGCAGCAGGACGCAGGCACCTCTATACCCACAGTGGACTCCAAACTGTTCAGAAAGAGACGTCACCTCTCACCCAGGGTGCTTCTCAGCGCTCAGCCCCCTGATGCAGAGCCTTCATGGGCCCGGGGCACCAGGAAGAGCCGACAAGCAGGGCAACCCCAGCACAGGGGCATGTACTCCGTGTGTGACAGTGTCAGCAACTGGGTAGGGAACAAAACCAAAGCAACTGATATTTTAGGAAATGAGGTGACAGTGTTACCAGATGTAAAGATCAACAATGTGAACAAGAAGCAATATTTCTTTGAAACAACCTGTCACACATCGCGTTCCGGGGCTGGGTCAGGCTGTTTGGGGATTGATTCAAGACACTGGAACTCCTACTGCACCAACTCCCACACATTTGTTCGGGCTCTGACCTCTCACGACAACTTAGTGGCCTGGAGACACATCCGCATCAATGTTGCGTGTGTCTGTGTGCTTAGCCGCAAATCATGGCGGCAATAAACATTTGTCATTACATATCACCATCTGTAAGAGATAACCACAAATACATTCAACAAAAGACATTTCTGCACATTCATAACTGCCAAAGACAGACCACTCCCCACACACAGGAAGTTATTGGTGTGCTCTATTATGGTCTGGTCTGGGTCAAAAATAAATCATGTTTTGAAAAGTTAAAATTGATGACATGGATTGGTTTATAGGGTATAGTGTAGTAGAAATACTTCTGAAGAATTGACAAAAGACTTATTTGAAATACCATTTGTCCCAGATATGAGGGACGCAAATGTTTGTTAAACAAAAGTGGTTGATATTGTTATTTATTAAACACATACCACATTATGGGCTCTGTTGTTTAAATTTGTATGAAAGGTTATTTAGCTATCATACGATAAGCCTATTCTTTTCCAAGAACAATGAGTAACATTGTGCAGTAAAAAGAAATTGTCTTAATCACACAAATTAGGTTTAATTTTACTGGCAACATTTATCAGGGCTTTGAATTCAGTTTTTCTAGCTTCTCTTTCAATAGTAGACATGACAAAAGGCTACAAAAATATAAAATGCTCTCCAAATCTTTCAGTTCTCTTTCTTTACTTAATTTACTTAGATAGTATCACAGCACCTTTGTTTTGATAGTGACATTTGGGTCAAAATCACATATTGGACTGTGGGAGCAGACAAGGCTGTGGGACTGTGGGAGCAGACAAGGCTGTGGGACTGTGGGAGCAGACAAGGCTGTCTTCAACTTACATATAAATAAAAGTGTGTAGAACAGAAGACTACAATTTAAAACATAAAGGAAACCAACATGAACCATCAGTTTACAGTTCATTTGCAATAGTTTAATTTAACTACATAATTGTGAAGTATAGTTCATATAGTATAGAACAAAACATTCCATATTACTTATGATATCCACAACAACATTGTTCCAATTCACAAATAATATTATGGATATCCACTGCCCTGTTATATACAAGTCCACAATACTCCAAAATACACATTTCTAAAGTCATCATAACAAAAGGTAATTATAAGGTCTGCAACAGATATCCACAAATCTTGTATATACACGTATTTCCCTAAATATGAGGTAGACATGTTTAAATCAAATATAAAATGTACTGAGCACTTGCAACCCAGTTTAGGCGGTGATTGTAATTCCTTTGTTAAAGCAGTAAGAGCATATACTGCATCTTTAATGGGTAATTGTTTACCTATTGGTGGTTTTCAAATTGTAGAATGTGTTGATGTCCTATTCCCAAATAGGGGGCAAGAGCCAGATCGCCAAATGATAATATTTTGTTTTGCCATCAAATATCCAATATGTAAATTTACACACATTGAACCTGATCATTTCTATTATTGACCAGACCCCTTACTATTTAATAACAAAAAATAACTATTTGAACAATATTCATTTTAGCTGCTCCCCTAAGTATTCTTGGCCTATAGAATGTTGTGATGTCATCTGAAACCCAGTAATGAATGTGTTAACCAGGCTGTTGTTATACTCTGCTGCCCTCTAGCGGTCCAAAAACTGGCGGTTTTAAACCTTGAAAGGAACGTAATATGGACATACAAAACAAATTACGACTAACAGTTACAAAAAAAACTTTTATCCTAAGTAGCTAGGCGTTAGGTTATGTGATTGTTTAATTTTTATACCTTGTTCATCAAAGTTGCACTCTTCTCCAGGTGTCTGTCTACTGCGCATGTGGTATTTATTTCCGACGTTTCGCACATGGTAAAATTTTTGTCTACAATACATAGCCAATATATTGTCTATTCTATGGTAAGAAATGTTGTGAACTAAAAAAACAAAACAAAACACATGGTTTAATTTTCAGAAAAAACAAGAGAGAGAAGCAAGCAATTATTATATGGCTTAAGCCTACTGTAACGATTGTGTCTTACGCTAGATAGAGACAAATGTAACCCAACCCACTCAATATCACAAGGTTGTTGTTAACAGTTAACCAGTTCTGTCGAAGTTCCCTTCCAATACCTATTCATTCGTCATGCAAAACTTACAGCCTATAAATGCAATAATAGCATAGATGCACATTCTTAAATTCACAATTTCTTACACCAAATCGGCTACACATTTTTAGGCGTGAATCTCATCTCCATCTATGCTGTCATAAGGATGACTCACCGTTGCACCATATGGAGATCAGGCTACGTTATTAGATTTACATTTCAGGTACAAAAAATATACTGCTGAGACATAATGGGATTTTAGCAGGTTAATGATAGACTTGTTGTATGGATTTATTGTTCAAGGTAGAATATAATTTGGCACAGAGAGAGCAACAGTGCAGGCTACGCAAAGGGTCCACCCAAACTGATGGAAACGCTGATATTGCGAAAAGCTAAAAGGGTGTCGCTGTCTGTCCGTCCCACTTCAGTAAATAAAGTTATGCAAACATACGATAGAAGTGGATATAAAAACCCAAGATGACCCCCCAGCCTTCCCAGGGCACACACAGACCTGGGAATTGGGATATCTTGAAATAGCTTTCTAGAGCTACATCACCTTAAAATATACCTGTGAAATCTTATTGCCGCTTTTGGTGCGCACTCAACCTGTATTTCCACAACAAACAAAGGGGCACCTTGCGACTCTGAAGACAGCAGGGCTGAAAGTAAAAGCAGTAGACACAAAGTTCAACACAAACTCTCAAACATTAACAAATCTAGGCAGCACTAAATTAAACAAGGTGGTTGTTAATTGAAAACGCTACTGTAGGGAGATGTGGTCAGGCTGATGTAGAATATAGGTGGAGGGGCCTTGCTGCTCCACAAGGACCTCACATGAGCCCAGAGTCGCTTTCACACACGGCTTTGCTCTCACTCAAGCACAAAACACGTATGGGCGGGGCCAGGCGGCGCGCGTCCATCCTGCTTGCTCACGTTTCACGTAAGGATTTGACTGTGCAGCGGTGCAGTAGGTCATCTGTCTCATTTGCAACAGTCGAGGGCTGACTACATCATAGGATATCACTGTTCTTTATTTCATCTGGAAAAATCGACGGATCACATCATGAGTAAAGTGCAGGGCGGGATGAAATGCGTGAAATATCTGCTGTTTGTGTTCAATTTCATCTTCTGGGTAAGAGGCGCTATTCAGTTGTACTTGCATGGAAACCTCCTTATATACCTTGCGTGGGGTTATGTCATAGTAATAAATAAGCCTAGTGCTTTTTCTTTGCAAGGCTTTCACTGTTGCTCTGTGCATATAAGTCGTGTATACTCCTCCCTTTTCTATGTTTACATCTTCTACACACCGCTGCCTGACTGTGCCAGAGCGGGTTTGATGGTTGTGCAGCCCTTTTCCACCTGCTCTTGACTCATCTGAGACTTGTGTGAAACTCGTATTTGTAAATCACCTCAGACCCATACCTCATTTATTACAGCCTTCTAGCGTCCCTGTATTATATTAGGTTAATAATTCAATTTAATAATCCAATAAGCCACAAAACATAAGATGTCATTTTGTGGCACGTTAGCTATAATACAGCTGCTTGGTTTCCAATGAACATCCACTTGTTTTTTTCCACCCACACCATACCAGACTCAGTCATTTTTGTGAGGTGAACTGTTGACAAGCAGCCAATCACAGGACATGTTATGTCACCCTGGCACCAAAGAGGCTGTCACTGGCCCAAATGCACTATGGGAGATGAACCATAGATGCTCCCAGTGATGGGGGATGGAGATATGGAACTTAAGTATTCACTATTACATTTTGGACATTTATTTTTTCATTTGTTTACATCTAGTAGTTTTAGTAGTTTTAGTTAACCCAAAAATTAGAAGAAGGCAAGATTGACACTCCGTGGTATATCCATTGGTTTTGATCTATAACTTTATGTTTTGAATGCTAAAATGAAAAAAAAAAAAAAAGCTTTTTATTGTACCTTTCTCTGTGTCCATGTGAGTTGTATAATATGCAACTTTCATGTATGTAATAGGTGATATAATAGCTATAATCCCATAACACAATAATACTCAGTGAACCTGTTGTTAATCCCAAACTCCTACTAGCCTGTCCTATCTCAAGTGAATTTGAGTTTGGACATTCTTTCATTCTTTAAAGTGAGTCATTTACATATCTGGCAGCACTTTCTTAGAATAAAAAGAAGACACAGTGGGAACCCAGCCTGGACATCAAAAGCTCCTTGACTGGTGAGAGTGTGAGACAGAAACAGACAAAGTGCCTCTGTAAATGTTAATGAAGGCTTTGTGGCTGTGTCTGTGTGAATGTAAGGTTTATTTAATTGGTTTATTTTACAGGAATAGTACAATTAAACATTGCCACCAAATTGGTTACCGATATCCATAAGGCTTCTAGCGACAGGCTTATTTGCTGCCCTCAACACTAGTTAGGCAAGTTTGTTATGTGATTGTGTTGCAGTTGTCGGGCCTCCTGGTTTTGGCAGTGGGACTGTGGCTCAGGTTTGACCCAGGGACAGTGGAACTGCTCACTGGAGATGGTGCCCCAGACACCTTCTTTATAGGTAAGTCTGCATATAGTAGAGTAGAACTCCAAATATTTAACATTTGACCTACCACAAAAAACAGAATAAATCAAATAGATAAAAAAAACAAAACAAACAACAACAATATTTTAAATGTTGCAATAACAATATTATTATTATATTTTAATGTGCTTTGCAGCAAAAGTAAATTACTTGACAAACTGTCAAAATAGATACATGCTATAACAGAGACTAAATCCAAACCAAAGCAAAGATAAATTATATGCAAACCAATACAATACAATACAATTCATTTGAGAATAAAAATGGTACCACAAAAACTGTACCACATTTAAACATGCCCAAAATGGCAATGCTTAGTCAAATATATCCCTTGTAGAGATTAGGTTTATAATAATTTTATTTTAGATTGACCTCTATACAAAGCCTAGAGCTTGGGTTAAAGTATGTGTACGGTGTTGATCTCTGGGCTTTACTTATATGCTTTTATACCCTCGAAAAGGATCTGCATTGGCATTTTAAGTTTAACTGCTTATCATATATTGCAAGTGTGTAGATAGTGTAGATGTAACTTTACCACAATTGCCAATAAATATCATAACAAGACAATGTCATGAAGTTAAATTCTGACAAATTGAAAGTGTTTAAGCTGACAAATTGCACACTTGTTTCTTAATAAACTATTGTATCCTACTATGTGTTCAGATGGCTTTTGAATGCTTTCAGACAGACATCCTTTTCTAAAAGAAAAAAGACAGCTGGCTTTAATGCATGCAGAAGTTCACTCAGTGTAAGCATGAATGCACACAATAGCCCCTGTCTCCTTCGCTCTCTCTCTGGCTGGGGGTGCAGAGGTTCAGAATGAAGCCTATTCTTGTTTCAGACCATGACCTAAAATGGTGACTTCACTTCAACAGATTCTAGGAAGATGCTGCCTCTCTCAGGGTAAAGTCAGCAGGTCGGGTGGGGAAGGTGACACCAGTAGATAATGATAACATAAACTGATGTGTTTGACAATATATCAAATAGCTAATGCCACAATATTATGAAGTGTAAAAAAGAAAAATACGGTTGAAGAAATGACATATACATTTGAATATGCAAACACCTTTGCAACTACCTCTAAGAATGTTATCATTTAGCATAATTTTAAATGCAAATGTAGCTCTAGGGAACATCTGACATCTTTATCAGCACTGTTGGCCTTGTAAGGAGATCTGGCGGAAAAAGTAATGTTGCAATGTGTTCATTCATTATTGCATCAGTATATTATAATTAATAAGTAAAAGGGACATTTGAAGAATTTACACAACATAAATGAGCAATAATAAAAATACAGCTTCTAGTTCTGTTAATATTTATTATCTGCTGTACTCCTCCTTTTGGCTGCTTTATCATCAAGCTTTGGAGTGGAAATAATGGGATGGAAAACATTACGGGTTAAGATCTCAATTCCTTCCTATTAAAGGAGTTTGTATATCCCAGTCTACTTTGAATCCCTGTCATTCGTCACTTGAATAGAGCATAATAACTTCATCCTTAGCTCTGCATAGCAGCAACAAAACAACAGTCTGTGTCCCCTCCCTTGTGGATTAATTAAATTGCCTTGGTGGTTGCTGCCGATGGCACTGATGAGGCCCAGAGCAGAGCCCTTGTGTGGGGTAGGAGGGGCAGGATGGTGTATGGTTACGAAACCTGGTAGTCCAGATGGGGAGTTGGGAGATGACAACATCATAGCAAGGACAAAGACAAATTTTGAATCAGTCCTGAGTAAATAAATGCTAAGGAGATATGTGGTACGTTGGGTAACATCTTTAATGGTTGAAAGACCTGTCTGGACTTGGCACTGTAAGCACTGATTGAAACCAGGCTATTAAAGGTAGGCATGGTCATCTTTGTGTATAATGTCATAATTTATAGACTAGGATACATGTGTTAAACGAGTGGGGCTTTTGGCTCTACTATCTCGAGAAAGGTTACTTTTTATATCTCATAAACCAAAATGTTTATTTAAAATCACTATGTGAAATGTATTTGTGAATTATCAAAGGCTGGAGTGGGCTGATAATCACATTGTGCAGTGGGAGAGGGGAATCAAAGCTGCTATATCACCTCCTACTCAATATAACAGGCAAGCCATTGTAAACACAACTCCTACAGAGCTATGAGTGTCCTGGGACAATGCTGGCATCTCCTGGTGAAGTGTTGAATTTCACCTAAACCAACCTTACCTTCTCAAGCTTAAAGAATAGTAGTAAAGTATAGTATAGTAACGTATGTATCTCTCTCTCTCTCTTTGTTTGTCCCAGCGGTGTACATTCTTCTGGGAGCTGGAGGTCTCATGATGGTGGTCGGATTCTTTGGATGTTTTGGAGCTGTAAGGGAGTCGCAGTGTCTTCTAACTTCAGTAGGTGTTAAGAGTTATTATTCCATAATGAACTGACTGAACCTACCATCTTGTCTGTTTGTCTGGTCCAAAAGCAAAAAAAAAAAAAAAAAAAAAAAAAAAAAATGGTGTACATGGTTTCTCATGCATTGTGTAATCGTACATTATGTCATGTAATCAGTATTAATTCATGGTTATTTTTTTTACCATCATACAATTCTGAAGGAACTATCATACAGATTCGACTTATATTATTCAATTATTCACTGCCAATTTTATTGTACTGTATTCTTTATACTCTTTATCCTATACTTTTAAATAATGATTAAATATAGTGTACTATTTTTCAAAGATATTTTTGCTTTCTTCCAGTTTTTTGCATGCCTTCTGATCATCTTTGGAGCGGAGATTGCAGCTGGTGTGTTTGGTTTTATCAACAAAAAACAGGTAAGTATGTATTTTCTGATTTTATATATATATATATATATATATATATATATATATATATATATATATATATATATATATATATATATATATATATATATATATATATATATATATATATATATATATATATATATATATATATATATATATATATATATATATATATATATATAGTATTAAATATATAATGTGTATTTTTATATCACAGATTGTTGAGGAAGTTCAGAAGTTTTACAGCAGCTCTATCACTGACAACACCAATGTGAATGGCACAGCAATAGCAAAGATTTACCACAAAACAGTGGGTTTATTTTTATTTGACCATCTAATATTAACGCTCAAATTTGTAAATGCACTGCCAAAAATATTTGTACCTTTTCAGCTGGACTGCTGTGGAGGCTCCACACCTGATCTATCTCTGTGTCCTGAAGAGGAAGCAGACAAGAAGGTCCATTCTTAGTTGTCACTAGATGGCAGTAATGCATGTTCTTGTTTCATTGTTCTGTACTATGCAAATAGCTGCATGTTCGCTTATTATGTAAGTGCTAAATGTGCTAAGAATTGGTATGATTAAATTAACTTTTACCCTTGTGTTTAAGAAATTAATTAATAATTAATTATTAAGTAGTAGTAGCTTATTGCAAATTTGATAATAGTATTATTTGGTCTTTTATGTCTAATTGCACTTCTGTTGTCACTCATTTAACTTTGTCTCTTTTTATAGGATTGTCTAATTGCAATTACAGACTTCTTCAATTCAAAGCTGCATATTATTGGCTACATTGGAATTGGTATAGCTGGAGTGATGGTATGATATTTTCACACTTCATTCAGTCATTTTGTACCTACAGTTGAAACCAGAAGTTTACATACACTATATAAAAAAGACTAAACTTTTCCTGTTCAATTAGGATTACCAAAATTGTTTCTGTTTGCTAAATGCCATAATAGTGAGAGAAGGATTTTTAAGACAATTTTCATGACTTTACTCACCTTGTGAAGATCCTGCTGCTGGTACGAGTGTGTCATTATCCACCGTGAAACAAGCACTGTACTGACATGGGCTGAAGGGACTCTGCCAGGAGTCAGGAAGAAGCTATTACAGTTTGGAAATACACACTGGTACAAAGACCTTACTTTTTGAGGCATATCCTGTGGTCTGACAAAACTAAAAATGAACTGTTTGGTCACAATGAGCATTGTAGCAATGCTCATTGTGACCAAACAGTTCAATTTTGGAGTTTGGAGGAAAAAGGGGGAAGCTTGCAAGCCTGAGAACACCATCTCAACTGTGACATATTGGAGTGACAGCATCATGATGTGGGGTTATTTATCACAAAGCCCTGATCTCAATCCTATTAAAGACTTGAAAAGGCATGTGCAAACAGGGCAGCCTACAAACTTGGTTTAGTTACACCAGTTCGGTCAGGTAACTATTGTGAGAAGCTTGTGGAAGAATGACCCAAGTCATACAGTTTAAACAAAATGGTACCAAATACTAACAAAATGTATGTAAACTTCTGACTTTGAAGAAAGTAATGAAAAATGCCATGTCAGACAGTGAGAAAAAAGTGTCTTTTTATAGTGTATGTAAACTTTGAGTTTTAACTGTAGATCTGATTCATACATGGTGAGTTCTTATGGCATTTGTCTTATACAATGTCCCCTCTCATTTCAGATTATTGGTATGATCTTCAGTATGGTTCTCTGTTGTGCCATAAGGAACAGTAGGGAGGTCATATAGGAGTGATTTGAAATGGCTGCAAAAGATTGAGTTGCATTTGACTGATGGATAAAAAGTACATTTTGGACCAAATAGGAAACAGTACACTTGATTGTTGACATTTAACAGAAGTACACCAGCACAAAACTGATACAACTGTAATTCTTTTACATAAAACTTATATTATTATTTTTTTATTTATTTATTTTTTTTACTTAAGCCCAGTTAGTGTCCTCTTGACACATTCCTCAGTGTTCAGCAGCTTTCTGTCAAACTGCAGTGCCTCTCAACATCTACATGACACAACACACAAACCAAGCCTTTTTCGAACAAGATGAATGCTGAGACTTGTAAGTAAAAACTGTTAGATGCTCTTACTTGCTACTTCAAAGCAAATCATATAGGCCTTTTGTTAATTAAACCAGATTAATGTGCTTGGTGTAATGTTTTGAGGACTAGCCTCCTGTTGCAGAACAAACTGTGCCTGTTAATTCACAAAGATATGCCTCCAGCTACTGCACTTTTATCCTTTCTATGTGATTGTATATGTGCTTGTTCTGTCACCACTTATTTACTGAAGCACAAAATAAGTGTAGACTTAATTTTCAAACCCAGACTTAGGGAGGGTAGGGTTTTATGATAAAACTGCCACTTTGTAAATCATGCAGGTAATTTTTAAGTTATGAGCTCATGGGAGCATGTGTACTGTACCATGACACTTATTCACCGTGTTTGATTCTCTGTGGTGTACATATTGTTGGTGTGATACATTTAGTCAAGTATAAAACAGTTAAAACACATTTTAACTACAATTAAAGTGTGGTGTTTTAACCAATGTCAACTTATTAGATTTTTTTTCTGTATTTTGTAATACAAGTGATTTTGGTGTCCTGAAGGTTATGTAACAGCAGCATTGCAGTCAGTTGTATGCTTTTGTGCAGAGGGTTGTTTCAGATCAACCGCCAAAACGTGCTGTTTTCACCATGCACACTTATCTAAGACCATTACAATCTGTTGTACCAACATCAATAACATTTAAAATATATATAGTTCAGTATTATGTACATTAATATTTTTATTTACAGTATACAAAAAGCTTTTATACAAATAAAAGTTTTCACATATCTTCTGATGCAAGTTATGAATGTTTGGCCAGGAGAACAAGATCTCTTAAGGCAAAAACCACAAGTTAATCAAATGGTATGCATATAGAACACATATTTTGTAACAAACAAAAGGGTGGTGCATCAAGTTTTCAGATTACTAGAAAACAATATCAAGTATTGAAGAGGACACAGAACACTTATTGAATGGTCCCAATATTAATGGAGGATCTGATCAGTCAGACTCACAGTAACTTGAAATTGTCTGTAAAAGGTCAGAGTAAATCTCTCAGCAATAAATAATGTGGGTTTTTTTTGTTTGTTTTTTAAAAAAAACAAACACCTTTATCGCAGGTCTGTTATAAAAGACCGCATTCAAAAAAAGTATTGCAAGCCACTTCAATCAGTAATTCAACACAAAAATGTAGACATACATTTATAACAGGTTTACAGCTTTCCCTCATGGAGGGAATGGAACTAGGCCATTTTAGGGACATAAGAGTAACACTGGAACCGGTCCCCCAAACTGGTAAGGCCAATGTTGCAAGTGCAAACATTGGCCCTGGCCCACTGAATAAGTCACAATTGTCAAGTGCAACAAGGCTGTCAGTAAAAAAAACAAAAACACGTTTTACAATCCTGAAGGTTTGCGAAATAGTCCAACAACCTTTAAAAAAAAATCATAATGAAATAAATAAATTTAAAAAGTGTAAACCAATGGTAGCTGCCAGGTGTAGAGTTGTTGACTCAAATGTTCCCCATGCATAGCCAGCCATCTTTTATGCTTCAACTTCAATTAAGCAGTCTCATAGGTGAGTTATCAAGGATATATTCTCCAACCCCCACAAAGTACATAACCTGTGCAATTCCAAACAGAGGAGCAATGACCAGGGCTCTGCAGCCTGCTCCTTTCAGGAAGGCAGAAGGTCCTTCTTTCTGCATAATTTTACTATGGAAAAAAAAACAAATGTGTAAATCACTGGGTCACCTTCAAGGCAAAAATCACTGTACATCACTTAATAAATCTCACTTGATGCAGTCCATAACCCCATTATATGACTCTTCACTGGTCCCTTTGCTCAGAGACTGCAGCCTCGTCTTCACCACTAGGAGCAACATAAAGAAGTCAATGCTCAAATTCACAAACATATTAGACAAGTGACCATTGGACACATCTTACCATCACAAGGATTGACAGCCACAGCAGCACAAGACCCAGCTGCGCAGCCAGACAGGAAGGCCCAGTAAAATGGAGAAGACTCCTCTGTACTGGACTTCCCCAGCCGATTCAAGTTGGCAAAGAGGGGGAAATACACAACAGAAAATGGGACATCCCTGAAAGAGTAACAAAATAGCATTAGAAAATTGAAATTTGACGATTTGCCCACTTAAAGATATTGCAAGGCTTACCTCATGAGTGTTGCCCCCAGTCCTTTGTAGAGCCCCTGGATGCCTTGAGTCTGCAGCAGTTCTTTAGCAATCTGTGTTGCAGACAAGGCACGTGGAGCTGTCACCACGGTGCCAGAGTTATAGGAGCGACTAAGAAGGGTGTTTGTGGTCCCAAGCTTAGTTGGAGCCATCATCACAGGCTTTTGTTGCTGGGCAGCTTTAGAAGGTTGTGGCAATATGTTAAGTAAATGCATGCCAAAATGACAACTCTAAATGACATTCGGCACATATTCAACATGTCACTCACCAATTCTGCCAGCATCCTGCAACTGTATCTTCAGCATCTCCATTGGAGTGGTAACAATAACCTGGCACATGCCCGCTCCACACCCCGCCATCATCTCTTTAAACACAGTCAGTCCCTTTCTGTAGACAGCAAATAAATCTGAATTAAGACATGAAGGCAACATAAATGAAAAAAAAATTGAAAAATTGAAAAATGTCAGCTTACCCGCCACTGGCAAGGTGATGACGGAAGAAGTCATTGGCAGCCAGTTTGATGGCCTTTTCAGGAGTGACAAGAGTAAGGTTGACAGCAGCACCTGATGAGAAACAGTTATTGTTAACAATATGTTCGTTTACAAGACAACTGTACCCTCCATAGTCATTACCCCACTACATAGGTCAGTTACATTAATGTAAATGTACACAAGAATAATACAGTTTTAGGAGCTTTGATTCGGATAAACATGAGAACATCAAGATGTTACATAAATATGGTTAGGAAGAAAGTGAAACAGAAAAAATACTGAAAGAGCTGAAAGCAAATGAGAAACCACTTTTGAGTCAACTACAGAAGAAATTACAAGAGTGACCATGTTAAGAACAAAACAACAGAAGTGTTAGTGAAGTGAAAAGACAGGACAGATTTTGGTCTGTCTTTGTGTCCTGAGACTTGAGGTAAATCTTGGCAAAAAGCATCTTTTTTTAGATTACCCAAAATCTACTTGGACACAATGCACAGTCCTGAAATTAGGAATGTTAAGAGACAGTGATGGGACAAAAAAAAAAAAAAAAAGACAAGTCAAACAAGAGGACAAAAGATGTCAAAACATGAACGTGTGCCTAGAGTTTTAAATAGAGCAATATTGTAAGAACCATTTAATGATTTGCCTCCAGCGTGGCTGCGCCATATCGGCTAGCCTTCAATATCCCAGGGGGACCCAAGTCTGTAATATGAAAAACACAGATGCAAACAACAGCATTCCTCACAAAAGCAGAGGCCTATTCTTTAGTACCTTAACTAAACCACTTCCATAAGAAGTCAAATTGATGACCAAACACATGTAATCAATAACTGTACGGTTTAGAAATAATTTACACACTACATTACTTCATATTATGCTGTTATGGGTTTAAACATGTTGTAAATATTAGGGGATTCATGCAAACATTACTTGATCCCTAGGATGCTATAAACTAGTATTAATGAGCTAGACAACTGATGGCTCTGATGCTTTACGACAATCTAAAGGTTGAATCATTCACGTGTGTCAAAGTCTTACCTCTGTACATTCCAAAGTAGCCTTCAGTTCGGACAGTTTTCACAAGACAATCCATCCTGTGGATAAGACCAAAACATTTTAAATTTCATTTGAACACAAACATTCTTATCTGTGAAACAAAAAAACAATGCAATTAATTACACCTCAGTTGAGAACTACAGTGAGCAATGCCGGAGCATATAGCCCTGTACGACACAGGAGGTCTGAAATTTGGAAATGCATTCCTCATAATGAATGCCTGTTATTGTAGGCTTAAAAGTAATACCTAAAGAATAGAGTCGCTGATTCCAGGAAATTGGAAATGGATCAACGTCTGTACATTTCAAGATGTTAGTAACCAGACTTACATGCTCTTATACACCTGCTTGCCCGCTCTTTGATTTTGTAACCTGGTTTTTGCCAAATCAATGGGAAAGACACAAGTGACACCAACAATGCCTGCAATACCCCCATTGATGAGCTTAGCTGGGAGACTGAAAAGAGAAAGAAAAAAATAAGACCCTAAAATGGCCAAAAATTTAAATATGTATGGTTTAATATTTTATTCATTAAATTAAGCCTTACCTGATCTGCTGTTGAGACATGATGATTAGGAAGTCAAGAAGATGCGCAAAACGCAATAGATTCTGATTGGTTCTATTAATATAGTAAGCTGGAACGAGATAAAGAATACAAGTTAATGGGAAGTTGTGGACAGGCTCCTGGGTACTGTACTAACGCTTATCCTAGGCAGCCCTGGGCTTATCTAAATACAGCAGGTCATGGTACAGCCCCTAGGCGTGGCCTAGGAGACGTCACAGACCGGAAAGCCACAAATGGCCTGTGTCGTCCTCGCGCCCATCTCCACGCGCCTCTATGTCAAATTCAAATAAAATATGTCCTACCACATCACACAGGCTATAAAAGCCAAAAGACATAAACCGGGGGGATACAAGCTGGCCAACGCAGTAGAACTATCTAATTTGAATAGGCTTTTTTTTTCTTTCTTTCTTTAAGAAATCTAGAGTAAACTACATCACAAATGTGTAATTGTAATTTAAATGTTAAATTTTAAGGATATATAGGCAATGTTACGGATCTACTTCATCACGCGCATTTAAATTGATGAAGCAAGAAAAAGGGGTCGCCCTGCCCAGTTTCCTGCACAGTTTTGATTGTGCCACTGATTATAAAATATCTTATAATAGCCCAAATGAAAATGAGGTAAACTCACCGAAAAGTTGGGTTGTTTAGGCTGTTTTTCGTGTGTTTGTTTTGGGTTTTTTTTCAGCTTTTCTGTCCTTCAGTCGCCCGTCACGCTGCTGATATACTTGCGAGTAAAGGCACTGGAAATTTCCACTGAGTTTTAACCCGGTGGGCGGAGTCCGACTCATTCTTTTGGTATTCGCATAGTCCCTCCCCCAACACAATTTCTGCTCTACAGGAAAGGCGATCCCCTACATTCATTGGCTGAAATAGAGTCTTTCCTGACGATTATTGGTTGTTTTACAAATTCCTCATTATTTTTCACCAATGTTAACACACTAGTGATTGATGGAAAATGAAAACCGTTGTTCCTTTAGCTTTGCTTTCGTCTCTTTTGTCTAAAATGCATAGTTATTTGAGTTTCCCCAGTTAAGTACAATTAGGCTAAGCACTGATGTCTCTAGTGCCTGATTATCATGAGCATGACATCAGTGCGGTGCAAGCTGTGACTCACGCAACACTGTCATGTTCAAGAGTTCTGAAACATCTAGATGCTGTGAATGTCGATGGGCGTTGTCTTAACAAAAGTCAAAGTTGTGGTTATGAAAATTGCTTATGACAAAGATATGTTATGTACCAGTTGGATCTAGTACATTCTACAACCGGTTCTATGGGTTTCAAACAAAGGTTTTACCTAGCTGCAGACCCTTCTCACAATTCTGATTACAATTAGCCTATTCATGATCTTATGAAAACCATTTGCCAATAGAACTAAGAACATTTTCATTGTTGATGCATGAACAGAAAAAAAATAATAAAAGATCCTACAATAAGCTTTGTAACTTTGCAACTAGAGAATGCAGCTCTGCAGGCTGATACAAGCCCTGGGAATAGTGTTCAAAAACAATGCTGCTCCTCAGTGGTAGAAGTCCTGGGTGTTAAAAAAAGATATCAAACACTTTAGTACAATACTATATAAAAACATTTTAATATGAATATCTACTGTAAATGTACTATTATACTGCAGAAGCATTACATATTCAAAATAGTGGCCACTCTTATATAAAATGTCTTTCTTTACGGGTGAATAAACACACCACAAACAAATGGTACATTTGTTTGAAAGCGTGATCGCTATGTGGCAGCTGGTTCTGTTGGACTGCTGATGGAAGCAAATTCCATATCAGGTACTTCGTTATCCGTTTGGGTATTAGGATTTCTAAAACAAGAATTCAAACCATTTGCCCGGTGTGATCATACCATAATCAGGTTATAAAACTGTAGGTTATTCATGTGTTACAAAGGCACACGTAACAGCAAAGGTAAAATATAGTGTGGAATAAAGTCAAGTCAAGTTTTGAGAAACTCCCCTTATTTTGTAAGCAAAGTGGGTGACTGGAATTCCCTGCTGTCTGCTTGTTTCCTTACACAGAAGTTTATTCTTAGGGCCCCTGGGGGTCATACAGTCGTCCCCTGGTTGGCTGACCATGTAACGCTCAGTTAATGACCTCCTCAGGCATTGTGGGTATGTGTGTTAAAGTTCTTCATATCACATTAGCCATTGGTTGGTCTAGTTTGAGTAAAAGAAAAGCTTTGCAAAGTCAAATCTACATGTGAAAAGCTATAATGTTCTTTTATTCATTATATGTATACACTATATATGTGTATATAGTATATATGAGCTACCACACCAAACAAGACCCAACGTGAGAGGCCCCTGAGACAATCCAGCTCATAACTGCAGGGTGTAAGATGCTGCCAGGGAAAGCATACATGGATCGGCATAACTAAGTGGCAGGCATAGTGCACGGAAACTGTGCAGAGTATGGACTGGAGACCCCAAGGTCAAAGCAGGAAACACCTCCAAAGTTAGTGGAGAATGATCGAGCCAAGATCCTGTGGGACTTCCAGATACAGACTGACAGAATGGTGATGGCGAAGCAACCGGACATTGTGGTGGTGGATAAATAACAGAGCAAAGCCGTTGTGGTGGACATCGCAATGCCAAGTGATGGGAACATTAGGAAAAAGGAGCATGAAAAACTAGAGAAATACCAGGGGTTCAAAGAAGAGCTGTAGAAGGCCTGGAAGGCAAAGGCATCAGTGGTGCCTGTGGTCACTCAGGGCAGTGACCCCCAAACTGGAGGAGTGGCTACAGCAGATCCCAGGAAAAATCTGACATCAGTCCAGAAAATATGTATATAGTATGTAATTTGCTGACAGATAACAACAGCCACATCACACAGAGTCACATGATAGTCTTATGCTCTCTGTGGTTATCATTAATCTGTTTTTTTTTTCCAAATAGTGTTAATGAGAAATAACTGTAACAGGCCAGTGTCACAAAAACACTCAAGGTGTAAGCTCATTTACAGTGACAGCTTTGTAGAAGTTATATGACTTTTCCAGGCCAGGATTACAAGCACTACTAGAGTCAAAGTGTTAGAAGGTGTGTCACTGATCACGTGCATTCACAATGACCCCTGAGATAAATATAGCCATAGCCTTGCAGAGATGACACTGTGGAGCGTCATGGTCGTATGGTTCTTATTTTGTAAACAGAAACCTATCATACAAGACAGGATGTGATTAGATCAAACACAACGTAGTCAAAGAGTTATTTAAAGACTTTTGATTTAATTGGGTAGAAATTCAGGATACACAGAGGAAGTCATGTAAGGATAAGACAGTCACAAACAGTTTTTTGACATTGAAGGTTATGTAGACAGACTCAATAAAAAATTAACAACAGCATACCCAACACAAAGGATACAGATGCAGAAACAATATTAGAAAGGGATAGAGTAATCACTCTGACCCAGATATGGGTAAATGTGCCAAACTGGTTTAGTACAACTGGACTGTCCCAGGCGTTGCAAGCCAGGGTTATTTCTGTGGGCACACTCGTGGTTCTCCGTCCTGCAGACACCACAGTGGCAGCTCAGGGCCACAGGATAGGTAAACACAGCATTATCAGCACAGCCTGGGAGCCGGGCAGTGTGGTACTCCACTTTCTCATATGTACAGCTTTTCTGGTTCAACAATGGGCCAACTTCATCCCTCACAATACTGTCCTGGATCCCACAATAAAACATGCTCAGAAATACATGTAGTCATCATAATGTCATTAAAGTAAATGCATGCATACCTTTGTGCGACAATATCCCATGCAAATTGTGGTGTTGATTGCCACGCAGAAGTTACACTCGGGTTCCTCTACAAACAGAGTGAAGTCAGATGGTACACACATAGGTAAAGCTGGGTTGAACATCAGAATAAACATCCAAAAGCCAAAGATCGATGTTTCCATGTCGACAAAGATAATTCAGCAGTATAGATAACCTGCATAAACACACCACACACATAAATCAACAGAAAAAAGACAATTAAAAGAATAGCAAACAGTAGCTTGTCTTCACTCACCTGTTGGTGCAGAAGAAACTGAGGTTTAGCAACTCGGTGAAACACTATTTATAAAAACATTAAAATCAATCTTTATTCAAATAAGCCATAATCTCTGCTTTTACAGATGACAGTGTCCATTAAAACAATGACATGAAAAATGTAAGAGGCCACTGAGCTTATGATGATGCACATGAAGAGAACTGCATAATGAATACATTCATTTTGCTTCAGCTGAAAGCTTGGTGTAACTTTACCTAAGCTGAAACTATTTCCAGAGGAGTGTCTTATGTCCACTAGGTGTCACAGACTTACCACACACAACTGTGGTTTCAAGTAGACTTTAACCTGGATTTTACATTTACAAAACAAACGCTATTTAAAAGTAATGTGAATAAAAATTAACTTAAACTGTGACATGGCTCACAATTATGTAATGATTCATAGACTAATTTACCATAAGAGTCAGCAAAACACATAGATCAGTCCAAGTTTTGTTCCTGTAGCTAATATTTACTGACTATAATGGTACGGCAAAGTTGCTATTTGTTTTTTAAATCTTTTCACTCATCAACTTAAACATTAACTGCCATTTTACATTAACTTCAAAAGAATTTACTGCCCATTTCAGATGAAATAAAAGTTGTACAGCCTATGTTGTAGTGTAGTATAAAGGTCGAATATAATAGTACAGGATTTTGGTGTTGGTGAAACTGCTAAATGTTACAATATTACCTTGTATTCTAATTTGCTCTCGTCAACGAAATAGAAATCTAAAAAAATCAGCCACTTGAGGCTTTACTTAAGCAAGGAGCCTCAACTGAAAGAAGGTGGACTTTATTCACTTTATTCATTGAGACAGTCCTTGCAGAGCATTGACTGTGGTCTAGTTGTCATTGGTGGTCACTGGCAGATATATTTGAATGTCATCTACAAAACAATGAAATGCGACATTGTGCTTTCTAAAAACATCACCCAGGTTAAGCATGTACAGAGCAAAGAGGTTCTACAAATCTTCCCTGTGTGTTTGTATTTAAAGAAAAATGTACCATTGTATTTTCTTCACGTCAACGTAGTGAGAATGGGAAGAATGGGAAGCACTGAAGAGACTACAGACAGTGTGTGTGTGCCCTTGACTGATGATTAACTCAACAGAACTAATCTTTACAGACATCTTTTGCTGGTCTTTGGCTTTTCTCGCTGATCGGAGGAAGTAAGTGTACATGGACAAGAACACCCAGAACCTATTTTGAACTTTTGAAACAAAAGATGTCTAGTGAACTTATGTTTTAAGTTTGTTAACATTTCAAAATTGTATCCCTTTTTATCCTGTACTGTTAATCATGGTTGGCACTGGTGGCCCAGTAGCCTCATTCTCAGTGTGGGATTATGTAGTTTTTGCTGCAACTATTTTGGGGGCTGCTGGCATTGGCCTTTTCCAGGCGATCCGAGGTCGAAAGGAAACAACCAGTGATGAATTCTTGTTGGGTGGACGACAAATGACTGCTGTGCCAGTTGCCATGTCTCTGACTGCTAGCTTTATGTCTGGCATCACAGTCATCGGCACACCTGCCGAGGCTTACCGCTTTGGAGCTGCCTTTTGGCTCTTTGGCTTTGCATATGCCATCATGTCTACTGTCACTGCAGAGCTGTTTGTGCCTCTATTCTACCGACTGGGGATCACCAGTGCCTATGAGGTAATAAGTTACAAAAGCAGAGGGAAAGTGTGCACTGAAATAATAATAATAAAGTTTAAATATCTTTTTGAAATCTTAATGCTAATACTTGGGTTTATGTTAAAAAATATTACACAGTATTCTCTGTTTGCAAACAGAATAATATTAGTTTGAAACCTTCTTATGTGATATGTTGTCTTTGTGTGTAGTACTTGGAGATGCGTTTTAGTCGGCCCATTCGGATTATTGGGACATCAATGTACATTGTACAGACGGTAACAAAAATATTTCAAATAATGATATTAGAATGCATTTACGTGAATTATGTAGTGTCAATCAAATGCTATTATTAGGTGTCCAATAGTTACGTTTGTTTTTTGTCATGTAATTTGTACATTGCACCAGTTTTATGACTATGCAAAATTGATTGTTGGTCTTTTGTTTCATTTAATATGAATGTGAGCCTGTTCTGCTGTAATCTAATCAACTAATGTCTTGAAGGCATTGTACACTGGTCTGGTCATCTATGCTCCTGCACTCGCTCTAAATCAAAGTAAGTTCATTTCTTGTGACATACAGTATGTGTTTGGTTGTAAATGACTACTACTGCTAAACATAATGCAAATATGTATGCATTTTTGTGTCATTTAGTCACAGGACTGAATCTATGGGGAGTGCTTGTGGCCACAGGGGCAGTGTGCATCCTCTACTGCACTTTGGTTGGTAAAATACAGCAGAATATTAACTTGTTTTCCATTATTTTCATTATTATCTTGAAATTATTACCACATTTTAAATGGTTATAAATTTCTAATGAAGCTGACATAACCATAGTCACAAGCTAGATGGTACCACCATCACAGTGCTCATTTGACTGTGGCTCTTCTCACAGGGAGGTCTGAAAGCAGTCATCTGGACTGATGTGCTGCAGATGGTGGTGATGTTGGCTGGGTTTGTGGCTGTCATAGCCCGAGGAGCTGTGCTACAGGGAGGCCTCACAAAGGTTTGGGAAGACGCTGGAGAAGGAGGACGTCTGAAAGCATTTGAGTGAGTACAGGACCACAGAAAGGCTTAAAACAAAGTAACAATTATGATAGGTGAATAGCAAAGAGGCAGGTTTACCAAATACATCTGGTCCACAAGTCATGAGGACTGATGTATTTAGTTACAGAAGAATACTGAATATATGAATATTAATCGGGATGCATTTTACACCGTTGGTTATGCATTTATTAATCATTAATTGGTGAAGGAAAACTTACATATGTGCATGACACAAGAAAAGAGTTTTCAGGTTTTTCAAAAGCTGCTCACCCATAATTGCATGACCAAATACTGCAATGTATTCCTTTGATTTTAAAAAAGTAAATATATTCGGAATACCACCAACTGAGTAATAAAATACAGTTACTCAAAATTGTATTCTGTGTCGTAATTTTGGTACAATTACTATCACTTAGAAACATTCCATTTCTGTGCTGTACTGAGGGCATACTGCCAGCTCAGGCCTTGCTAGCCTGCATCATGAGAGATATAATACTCCTTACAACGGAAGCATAGACAGACTGCACTGCACTAGAATGGAATGAACAACACTATCAAAATGTCTTGAGGGTTCACATCTCTGGGTGCCAGGTCCTGTACTGATGGTAAATAAACTTCTCCTGCGTTAGACCTCCAGTGTCATACCTCTTCTCTTCAACTCTCGGGCTACTACAATTTATTCCACATCAATCAAAATATTTAGTTACTTCCCAACACTAAAAGTGACAAAAGTAATTGGACCTTGTGACTTTGTGTTTTTTGCCATAGCTTTGACCCAGACCCTCGAAAGCGCCACTCATTCTGGACTATTGTCATTGGAGGCAGCATAATGTGGGTCTCAATATACTCAATAAACCAGTCCCAAGTGCAGCGCTACATCTCCTGCAAAACGCTGGGGCATGCCAAAATGTAAGTGTGTGTGTGCACCTGCAGTGCAATCAGGGTGAGGCCCAGATCAAGACCAAGTCCTAACATGTCTAATGTCATCTCTGCCAGGTCTTTGTATGTGAACATGGTGGGGCTGTGGGTGACTGTGAGCTTGGCTATGGTGACTGGACTAACCATGTATTCCATTTACAAGACGTGTGACCCACTTACAAATAGTGATGTCACTACTTCAGACCAGGTAACTTTTCTTGTATTTAATAATAATAATGATAGATCATCAGTCTCATAATGTTAAACAGAATGTTATCTGCCTCCATATAAATAATGTCAATAACAACTCATTCCTGCAGCTCCTTCCATACCTGGTCATGGATATACTGGCTGTGTATCCTGGCATCCCGGGCCTGTTTGTGGCAGCTGCATACAGTGGGACTCTCAGGTGAGGCCTTTCAAAAACAAGGAAATGTATCAGTTACCTCAGTAAGTAAAAGAACAAGTGTCTCTTATCTTTGAGATAAGCATGGATTGTACTGTGAACTACTACATGTTGATAAATGTAAAATAGCTTAATACTGCTAAATAGGGTGTGATAGTAACTTTTCTAATGTAATCATTTAGTAGTATATTTAGTCCTGGCATAAAACACAATGTCCTAAACTTTGACTTTTTTTTTTCTTAATGAGCAACAAAAAATGAAATGTCGTCACCCCCCCCCCCCCCCCCCCCCACACACACACACACACACATATAGTAGAATATAATTTTATGTTCAGTTCAGTAAGGCCCCATGGATAGCATGGAAAAGTATTATAAAGGTAAAGCAAATGTTAAATAAGACCTTCCAATAGCTAAAGGGCAGCAAAGGATTATATTAGCTTACAAGATCAAAGTCTGAGGATTACCCTTTGTTTCACAGCACAGTGTCCTCCAGCATTAACGCTCTGGTTGCTGTCACAATGGAAGACTTCATCATTCCTCTGTGGGAAAACCGCACACAGAAACAAGTAACTTGGCTCAACATGGGACTGAGTAAGTTTTGGACTCTAAAAAGCTAAAAATTACAGCAATCAGTTCTATGCAAGTTCATTTTTACTCAATGAAATGAAAATACTCAAAACAAGAGTTTTATGCCAAAACAAAAGTCAGCTGACATAATAATATTGTTATGAGTACAGCAATCAGATGCTGTCAGTGTGAACACCTTCCATTTTGCAGTCCTATAGACAGATACAAATAACTGTATCTTATCTTAGGAACATAAACTTAATAGAGGATTGTGGTTACATAAAGTAGTGATTTCAAGTTAACACAAATCAAATACTCTGTGACCTACATGATGTACCGAGCTTCTTGATAACAAGCAAGAGCATGCAATGCTCATGAAAGTGAATTCTTTGAAAGGGCCTGGGCTCACACAAGTTTATTATATAACTAATCTATTAAGAGTCAGTGCAATTCACAAGTAAACTTCATCCAATGCAGTCACATTTCCCCATTGTGGGTCTCTTGAGTAAAGATGCACTATGAAACTTTTCTGGAAGAGGGTGTGCCACCTTCTTCTCTCTGTGGGTATGTTATGACTTTGCCTGAAATGTTTCAAAGCAAAGCTGGAGATAAATATGCTTAATGCCACATTGTCACGTGGAACATTCATGACAAAGCAAAAACATGTCCATGGAAAGAAGCCCTCCACCAGAAAACATAGCCAAGACAAAATTAAATTTGTCAACCAGACAAATCTTTCTAGGAGTGAAGACGTTTCGCTGCTCATCTACGCCGTTTCTTCAGTTCTGATCAGATTTTTGGTGGGCTCTGTCTTATATCTATCTGAAGGGAGGGTCTAACTACTCTCCAGTTTCATCTTAAGCAACCCTATTCAACTTTTAACAACCCTGCTATTGTTCTCTTTGTTTTTGGTTTGTGAGAGACTATGTCTCAGGCCTCCATTCCTGTTTAAGGAAGGATGCCTTTAACAAAAATAGCTTCTTTAACTCCCCTCTCAAACCATTTATTTTTTCTGGCTAAGATCTGTACCTCACTATCTTCAAAGGAATGGTTAGTGGCTTTGACATGGAGATGTACGGCGGACTGGGGTCCAGAGGAACTCTCGCAACGGTGTTGGTCCATTCTCTTATGGAGTGGCTGTTTAGTTTCTCCAGTGTAACACTCATTGCACTCTTCACTACACTTGAATGGAGTAGACTACATTATTTTGTTTATGACTCTGGGGTTGTCCTTTGGGTGAACCAGTTTCTGTCTTAGTGTTCGTAGGTTTGAAATAGACTGGAATGGCAGACTGTCTGAAAATTCTCTGAAGTTTTTCAGACAAACCAGCTGTGTAAGGACCTCTCCTTCTAGGTGCAGATTCCCTATTGTTCTATTTTTTTTTAGCTCTCTTAGATCTATTGAAGGCCTATTTTGGATATCCAAGCCAAGAGGGCTTTCTTCACGTGTTGTTCCTCCTTTACTTTTCCCTCTGTGTTTGTGGGCACCCCTTGAGCTCTGTGTTGTAGAAGACGGATGACTCAGAGTGGTGTTAATCAAACAGCAGGTATTGGCCAGTGTGTGCGGGTTTCCTGAAGCCTTCTACCTGGAGACACAGGTCAGATTTACAGTGTTTATTTACAGTGGACTAAAATCAAAAACTGGAAACCTTTACTGCACATCTTAATGCCGTGGATCCAAACATCAAGTTCCCACAGGAAGAGGCCAAGGAGAACAAATTGGCCTTCTTAGATTGTGCAGTAACTATTGGATCCACGGCATTAAGATGTGCAGTAAAGGTTTCCAGTTTTTGATTTTAGTCCAGTTGTCATCCACGTACCAATACCAATGTGCCTGGAAATAAGGCCAATGCATCCTGTTCAAATTGTTCCATGTGTAAGTTAACCATAACAGAAGAGACCTGTGAGCCCATGGCACAGCTGTGGATTTGCCTATAGAAGTTTCCTCTAAACAAGAAATGTGTGGCATTTAAACAAATTTCCAGCAATTTGCAGATGTGATCTGTTGTCAGTTTAGTTCTCTCGTTTGACTTAGTTTCCTACAGTAACCTCCTCTTTGCTGCCTCTAACGCCACTGCAGTGGGGATACAAGTGGAAAAGAGAGGTCACATCAAATGAAACCATGGTCTCACCTGAATCAAATTGGAGATACTTGATTTTGCTTCACAAATTCTGCTGTGTTCTCAATATGGTGCTCCGTGTTGCCAACCAGAGGAGCCAGGATGATCTTCAGATGTTTGGCCACATTATATGTGATAGAATCGATGCTACATGCAATGGGTCTGAGGGGCACTTCTTCTTTTTTTTGGATTTTTGGGAGGCCATAGATACAGGGAATAGCATCACCAGGATAGAGTCTGTAATACAGCTGTCTATCAGTGACTTCTTCCTTCTCCAGCAAAGAGTGCAGTGAACGTTACATTGGAAAAACTAAACAGACACTCCATTAGAGAATGTACCAACACCGGCATGAGAGTTCCTCCCCAGTCCGCCGTACATCTCCATCTCAAAGCCACTAACCACTCCTTTGAAGATAGTGAAGTTCAGATCTGAGCCAGAGAAAAAAATGGTTTGAGAGGGGAGTTAAAGAAGCTATTTTTGTTAGGAAAGACAATCCTTCCTTAATCAGGAATGGAGGCCTGAGACATAATTTCTCACTGATTTACAACTCTATTCTCAGACCCAAAACAAAGAGAACAATAGCAGGGTCATTAAAGGTTGAATAGGGTCATTTAAGATGAAACTGGAGACAATAGCTATTTACAGTTTCAGTGTAGTTAGCCCCTCCCTTCAGATAGATATAAGGCAGTGCCCACCATCAATCTGATGGGAACTGAAGCGGCTTGGATGAGCAGTGAAACATCTTCACTCCTGCAAAGATTTGTCCAGTTAACAAATTTAATTTAATCTTTTACTATGGATCAGACCTGGACGACTGAGGGATTACACAGATCTCCACCAGAAAAGTTACACAGTACACCTTTAAACAAAACATACTCCTTTTTAGTGAGATTTATAGTGTTATGTGATGTCAGGCATATTCTTTGGAGGATTGTGTATTGGAATGGCTGGAGTTGCTTCATTAATGGGAGGCGTTTTGCAGGTATGTTGTTGGAGTGTTTTATTTTAATTCTTTACTACCCCCGTGAGGTAGAGAGGAGGAAATACAATTTACACTATGCCTTTGTTTTAGGCTGCCCTGTCCATTTTTGGCATGATCAGCGGTCCTCTCCTTGGGCTTTACCTCTTAGGCATGTTTTTCCACACACCAAATTCAATAGTAAGTACTTCCTGACAGTACCAAGGTCATTGTAGATGACGAGACTAACAATCTTACCTGTATTTTACAGGGCAGTCTTTCTGGAATGATCATCGGACTAGTTTTGACTTTATGGGTAGGAATTGGAGCGCAGATTTACCCACCAACAGCTGATAAGACTCTCCCTCTCCCACTTACCACTGTGGGCTGCAACAGCACAATCAGCCAGAACCACACAACCCAAGCACCTTGGACCAGTGCCACGCCCATGACCACACTACCCACGTAAGGAAATAACCAGATCATTAGTTGGTTTGTTTGAATAAATAAAATTAAAAATTAAAAATTAAAAATTAAAAATTAAAAATTAAAAATTAAAAATTAAAAATTAAAAATTAAAAATTAAAAATTATAATTAAAATATGTTTTCTGTCAGTGTGAGACCACTCCTGGCAGACTCTTGGTACTCTCTGTCCTACCTGTACTTCTCTGCCCTCGGTGCCGTGGTCACAATAGTGTCCGGATTAGTGATAAGCATAGCCACAGGTAAGAATCTGGAACACAGTTAAAAATAAATAAAAAATACTCTCTCTAATTACATAACAATCTTTGACATGTAACATACTGCATTTTAGGAGGCTGCAAACAAGAAAAACTCCATCCGGATCTATTTGTGAAGAAGAGTGATATGTTTTGCTTCAGAGGCTATAACACATCAGAGGTAAAAATACGCATTCTATACAGTAAAAAATAAATGCTAAGCTAACAATATGCTTCTAATGGAGATGCTATAACATTCTTTATTGTGTTGATCCTCCACAGGCATCATATACAGGAGAAAAGGAGGGAATTGACAACAAGGCTTTCACTGAATTACAATCTGAAATTATAAGCAAAGACATGACCACCAAGCTATAAATACAGAAAGTGTTGGGTTATTATTATGGAATTATATGTACATTTATATTATGCAGCATACTGTCAGTGTTGTATTGGTGGGTTTTCAGATGATGTGATGATGTCATACTCCCAGATGAAGGGCAAAAGCCAATTTTCCCTATTAATTATATTGTATTTTGAAATATCTAAAAAGTAAATTCACAGAAGTTGAAACTAGTTACTTCTATTAATGACTGATCCCTATAACTGTCTATATTACAACAAAAAATGAGCTTTTCAGCAATATTCATTTTAGCTGCCCCCTATCTGTATAAAATATTATTGGCCTATAGAATGCTGTGATGTCAAGTGAAACCCAGCAATAGCAAATTTTGTTCTACTAATTTGTAATAATCCAAATCTGGAAACACCAGTACATTGTTACTGCACAACAAAAATCATTACATACATCATTTATTTATAGTTTTTTCTTTTCTTTTTTTAAATCTCAATTTGCTAGCCAAAACTGATGTCACAATATAGAATGACAATGCTGTTGACTTTTCATTACACAATTTTAGTTGTTTTTTATTGCCTACATGATGGATGTCATGAATTATTTTGTTTCCAGTCAATAAAATATTGTGAATGATTTTACACTAACTTTTGATTTTATCTGATTGCTCTTGTGCATTGGTAATTCTTAATCTTGGAGTTTCCTTGTTACTGACTGCTGGCAATAAATGTTACCTTTGAGCAGGAGAGGCAGAAGGATTGAGCTTTGATCCAGACAATAACGGCGTCTCCTAGGTAACATATAATAAAGAAGTTTACAAAGCATTGACCGCCCACTTTTATCTACCATGAACAGGAAGACAATACTCAGGTTGTTCAGAGGCAGCAGGGACATGGCACCACTTGGCACCTATTTTCTTCTTCTTCCTGTACTCAGGTGAGCATGGTTTATTTGAATGGTTTGATAGAATACAAATACATTATAATATTGACAATCCAAGAGGTACAATGAATGATAAGGTTAGTAATATGTTGACTTCTTTCACCACAACAGGCTTTAAAAGTCATGGATATGCTAGTTTTTAGGCTGGCCTTTTGCCTATTACTTGCTGAGTCAACAACAGAGAATGAAAATTGGAGTCCTCAGTCTACGGTAACAGTCCAAGTTGTATCAGACAGCTCAAGAAAAGGAACGTCACTGAGCACTTCTGAACATTCAACAATAACACTGACAACTGTGATTCCCAATACAACTAATACTTCCGGGACAGTTACAAACTCTAATCACATTCAAACAATAGAATCCACCACTGTCGTGAAGCCTTTAAACAGTATGTCAGAGTCTACACCCACAACTGCCACTCAAACTGAACCATCAACATCTGAGAGAAACATACACCACTCCACAACTACTACAACTACTGCTGCTGTTATTAGAAGTACTACTGCAAACTCATCTGACTGGGAGGTGACTGCTACCTCCCAGTCTGTTCTTCCAACTCAAGGTAACCCTAATTAAAAATAAGCCATATTATAAAGTTGGGGTGGGCAGTAGAGATTTTGTCAATCCATAATGTTTATTTTCGAAGCTTTAGTCACATTTGCAGCATTTTGTTACTTATTATACATGCTACATTTTCATATTCATGTCAGTATATAATTATCTCCAATATAATAGAAAATCTGGCTACCTCTAATATACATATACAACTGTGTTTTTGAAAGGTTTATGTTATATTTCCCTTTAGGTGTGTGGCTTAGCATTTCTGAGAGGAATTTGACTATTATTTTTAGTGTTATGTTGGGCTTGTTCGCTATGGCCATGGTCGCGATCAAGTGCTGCAGATTTAGTTATGAACTGCAATTCGTGCATCTGGCTCTATCCAACACAGAAGACTTGAGTAAGTGGATTTTTCATATCTATTTTCTGCAAAAGGTCTAAAGAATTGGTTTCTTAAACATGAAAACATTTGTTCAGATTCCTCAACAGCAGGACCTGGCAGACCTGTCATTTCTGAAGGACTTTATGATGGTCATCCAATCTATGACAACGTACCACCAGCCGCACAGTTCAGCTTGGAGTTCCCTCATTAAAACACAGTTGTATTCCCTTACACCTTAAATATGTATAATAATAATAAACATGCAACACAAAACAGTTCTGAAAGAGCAGAATGCGTTATTTATTTACGAGATCAAAATAATAGAAATAATAGAAATAACTGTATCTGGATGTATATGAACAATAGCAAACATCAACAAACTTCAATACTGCAATATAGCCAATAAATTAAATAAATTCAGGCTGAACACAGAACACATACTAAATACTGGAAAATTTCATGTTTTACAATACAAAACAAATATTAGATCCTATAATGCCTATGAACAAGCATTGTGCAACTAATGTTTCTGACCTGACACCTTGCTAACAAGTCAACCTACAACAACATTCACTGTTTAGGCAAATATTTTTTCATTGGTCCTCTTTTTTTTGTCATTTCCTGTGACCGCGCTCCAACCAGCATCTCTCATTCTTTTCATAGCTGCTAGCTTCAAGTTGTTTTTAGGTGATTTCAAGTTTAGAGGACTCTGGCTCTGTAAAAATAACGTAATATGCATAAATCTACTTATATGATTACAATGGCCCGTACACTAATCTAAAGTGATCTAAAAGTATGATCTTACCTTAAAAAAGTTGTCATTGGCGTGTGGAGCTGAGTCTATGGGAGCAGACGTATTTGCAAACATCTAAATAAAGAGCATTACTTATTTCCTTAATATTATTAGTACTTGTGTCAGGTTTGATCCAAATTACTAAAACTCACCAAGAGGTCTCCTTGACCTGAGCTGTCTGACTTTGGGTCTAGTTCAATGGTGCCTTTTACCCAGGCCGATTGCTTTTCGGTAGAGGGTGGAGTCCGAATTCTGTAAGACTAAAAAACAAGGATCACCGGCAACAACTAAAAGTAAATCTTAGGTCATTCTACACCATTGTGAGTTTAAATTACTTTAATCTTTTTTTTTTTTTTTAATCAAATTTTTATTGTTATATTGTTACATAATAACAAAAACAGGACAACAAAAACAATAATAATCCCCCCCCCCAAAAAAAAAAAAAATTAAAAAAAAATCCCGAGCTCATGGTGATATCCTACCCCCCCTCCCTGGGCTCCATATGCACAGAATCAAAACATTGCATATTTATTTGTGTGTATGCGCACATAAACTTACAAAATACATAACTAAATACAAACTTTCAATGTGCATACATACATACACACACACCTATTCGATAAAACATATATATATATATATACGTGCACACTATGTATGTATTCATATACCCCTATACATTACTATACACACACACACACATATATATATATATATATATATATATATATACATACATACACACACACACATACATATATATGTACCTATATACACATATACACACAGTCTTGCTTATTTAAGATTATCCAGTTCTAATAAGTAAATTACTTTAATCTTTGATGTAGATCGACTTGCAGTACTTTTGGGTGTTTTCACATTATTACTGTGGAAACTCTATAAAAGTGAAAAATATATTAATAATAACTAAAGATGCTGTCAATTCAATGTAACAATAGGAGCATACCGCACTCCTTGGTGTTGTTTGACATGAAGTCAGCACTGATGTGGTCTCCGATGCCTGTCATAAAACAAAATGTGTTGCATGGCATAAAAAATACAGATGGAACAATGTGCTAGTTTATTCACTATTATAGAAAATATAGATGACTTACACTTTTCCCAGCAACAGCACAACACTCGTCTTTGGTTGAGGAGGGTGTTTTTCTGGCCTTGGAAAACTCAAATCTGTACAGTTTCAAAAGGCTCTCCATTGGAGTTTTGGATTCTTCTTCCTTTTTATTGCCATTTATGGGTAACTAAAAAATACTATTCAAGAGACATTTCTTATTGTGTGGGGTACAAAGTACCTGTTTGCTCTCAACAGGTGTCTGGGTGTTTTTCTTTTCATTCTTCAAGTTGAAAAGTTCCTTCTGCAGGTTTTCCTAATTTAGTAAATGTAATAAATTATTAATTACAGGTTTAAAGGTAAAAAAATGTATGGCATACACAAGTGTCATACCTTCTCTTTTATGTGCTCCTTTAGCTCCTTCTTCAAAGAATCATTTTCTTTCTTTTGCTTTAACAGTTCCTGCTTCTGAATAGAAAAAGGATAAATCAGTTTTGACAGTTATTTTTAATTACTGTCAGATTCAAGTGTGTGTAAAATATCTTGTGTATTTTATATACCAATATTTTTCCATGAGCAATAGCTTTCATCTCCTTTTCCTTGTTTACTTGGAGTTCAGCGTCCTTTTCTTCGACCATGCGGTCGTACTGGCTCTGCTTGGAATAATTTAACAATCAAATAAATTCCACATGAATACTGTCTACTGTCTATATATAGTTTTGGAGAAATTGTCCTACTTTGTGTTTCTCCATGAGTGTGACCATATCAGCGATCTTGTTTTGGCATTTCAGCTCTGTATCTTCTTGGCACCTGATGGCCTCTTCTGTTTCTGACCTCAGCTTTTGAACCTTTGTTTGAATGGAAGTTCTTGATATTTTTTGCTTAAACAGGTGAAATTCGCAGAGACAAAAAATTGTGCACCTCAATCTCCAACTCTCGGGCAACTGCTGATTTGTTTTGCTGATCTTCAAGTAGTATCTGATGCTCCTCCTCATGCACCCTTTTTAGACTGTGGTTTTCTTCTTGGAGATTGTTGATCTAAGAACACGATACATAAAAAACATGGACAACATTAAAATCTGATCTGTATTTTTTTTTTTTTTTTAGAAGCACAAATGTTTAGGATATATTGACATCTGGAGAGCCATACCACATCCTGTAGTTCAGTGGACTTGGCAGTTTGTTTGGCCACTTGCTTTTTCAGTAATTTGCTCTACCAGAGGACAGTAAAATGTGTACAGTCAATATAATCAATTAACTTTTTGCTGCAAAAAAGTGCACACCTTAGCTTCAATAAGCCTAATTCTTCTTTCCTTTTTTGACACTTCATCTAGCAAATTCTTGCCCTAAAATGGGAAAGCATGTTATATTTTGTTTTTAGCATGACATCTTGCATTTTTGAAGAACACTTACGTTTTCCTCAAGGTTCTTTTTCAAAATCTCAATTTCCTGACATTTGTGATGAAGAGTGGTCTTGATGGAGTTAAGTTCATGGCTGAAAGTAAAGTATAAGTTATTATATTGTATTATTCATATTATATTATTCAAAGTAAAAGTATCCAAACTTTTATTTCAAATGTAAAAACAAACTGACCGCAATTGGTGTTTTTCATTTTTAGTTTGCTCCATTTTGTTCAACAGCTCCTGAGCCGTTTCTTCACTCATCTGAAAGAGTTTAATTACACTGTTAAGAGAAGATCAAATGGGCTACATAACATAAAATACAGTTAATTAAGACCTTTATGTTTTCTTCAACAGTTTGAGTGTCAAGGCATTGACTCTCGAGCTTTAGTTCAAGGGCATATTTCACAGACTGCAGCTCATTAAAATTGCACAAAAGCTCTTCATATGTGCATCTGCAACATAACACAGATTCAATTAAAATCAAGTCTATAAAAGTATGCTCTATAATAACCAATACTTGTTACTCACTTGAGCTGTGTAATCTCTTTCTGTAATTGCTCCACTTCAGATGACTTTGCCTCATTTTTCTTTTGCTCATTGGTCAAATGTTTCTGTAGCTCATTAGCTTGAGCCTTGAGTATCAGCCACAATAGTAACAGGTACTTCAGGATACAGTAAGTGTATGAAAAAATAAAAAGTTTGACTAACCTGGGCAAGTGTGAACTTAGTTGTGAGCTCTGTTAAACTCCTTTTTGCATTATGACAAACCTCCTGTAACAATCATAAATATTTGAAAAAGACCCTATATAAAATGTGGTTTAAATATGGATAAATTACTTTTAGTTGTTGAGCTTCCTCAGTTTTATTCAAAAGCTCAGCCTTCATTTCCTCTGCTCTGCCAGTAACGACTGACATTTTACTGTTTATGGCCTCCATAGATTTATTTGTGGCATCCTTATAAAAATATAGTGTCAGTATTATTGAACTGTGTAAGAAGTATTTCATCTCAGACTCTGCTTTACCAGTTGTTCTATGAGATTGTTGATCTGCTTCTCTTTCTGTGCACTCAGTTCAGTCATTTCTCCTACAAAGGTAGAAGCTAATTACAAAATACCCACACACCCTTGCTGAAAGTTTTGCAAGATAATTACCAAGGTCTTTCTTTTTCTTTTCAAGTTCTTGGATATTAGCATTTACTTGCTTCTCCAGTTCTGTAGTCCTACACATAAACATGATCATATAATTTAGCCGATAGCTGTCGATATGATCATATAACTTTTGGTAGAGTCTAGAAAGAGTTCATCTACTTATGTTTCTCAGAGTCCAGTAACTTGTGCAGGTCATCTACACTCCTCTGCATTTGCACAAATGTTTCTTTCTGATGTGTGGTTTCTCTGGTCAGCTCTTGTACATTTAACTCTTTGGTTCGGATAATTTTTTCATATTCTTCAGTCATTGCGAGCAGAGTGGTCATAGCTTGCTGTTTTGTTTCAAGATAAATTGAAAAAAAAAAACTGGTTATAATGGCACAAAGGTTATAAAGAATCTATAAAGAAAAAGTTTTAAAAACACCTCTCTACCTCTGTTTCGTGCAATTTTTTTATGAGGGAATCGTGTTCAGCATTTGAACTTCTGAGGAGGTCGCTTTTATGATCTGTGAAAAATATAAATTATTAAAATGTAAATTTGGTGGGATAGAAAACTGAAGAAGACACAGAATTGTATAAAGCATGTAATCTCACCTATTTCCTCTTGAAGCATCCTGCAGTGTTCTTTAGTGTCTTGGAGCTCAGCAAACACATTGTTCAGATTTCTATCATTGTCTCGAAGCTTAGCCTGAAGAGTTTCAACCTGTGTATAAATATAGTATAGTTACTGAAGCACAATCACACATGTATTGTTCAATATCTTGAACATGCTTTTACCTCTTCCTCCTTCATGTCAATTTCTTGTTGTAATTTTTTTTGCTGATTTTCAAACTGTATTAACTCGTCTTTAGCTGAAAACATTAGTCAATTTTGCATTATCATCCATATTAGAGTTTAAGAATTATGAATAATAACTAATTAAAACTGTTTTTGCCTTTCTGCAGTTCTGATTGGTCAGCCTCTGCTTTGAGATGTAGGGCTTCCAATGTTTCAATGTGTTTCTGTGTCAAAAAAAAAGTGTTTATCAATAAATACACAATGCAGTATTTTTGCATTATATACTAAATATTTCTGTTATTACCTGAAGGATCTCTTGGTATTCCAGCAAGAGATGATGTGTTTCCTCTCGTTCACATTCAACTACACATATTTGTTAATTTAGAAAGCTAATGTATTTGACATTTTAGAATGTTTTCTTTACTTACATAAATGCATTTTCTCAATAGAACGCTCAAATGTGTCTTTCAGAATATTGCATAAGTTTCGTGTTGCGTTGTTTCTAGAACAATAAAACTTGTATTAGCACAGTAAGCATAGTTAGTTTTAATTAATAAGTGTTTAAATACCTGTTTCTAAGGTCTTCATTTTCACTAATCTGCTCCTCCAGTTTTACGCTAAGACTTTCATTTCCAAACTGCCAAGAATAAAATTAATGGCAAGATCAAAGTCCTTTTTATTGTTACATGTTACATATTGGCCCAAAGAGACAAACTCTGTAAATGCATACCTGCAATTCTTGAATGGCTTTTCGCTGTGTTTCAATTGTTCTTTTGTTTTCAGAGAGCTTCTTTTCTTTTTGCACTGTGTCAGAATCAACTTTCACTTTCCAGCACTTTATTTTCTCAACCTCATCAAACAGCTTGGTATAAAGTTGCCCAGTATTGTGATTCTGGGAAATATCAACAGTGAAAGAAAATAAAATTAGACTACTTAAAAAGATTAAACATTGCTGAAATTAAAGTATTACCTTGTCCTTTTCCATCGGTGGAACAACTTTCATCTTCACACAGTCTTAAAGGAGAGGGTTGTTTGAAAATATAATATTTAATAACTACTAACAATAATTATAAAGAAAACACAAGGTAGGAGTAAAAATGTAAACAATACCTTGCCTTTGGTTTGGCTTGGCTGAAGCAAGTATGCTTTTGTTATTGGAAATATGTTGTTCCTTGTCAAAACATTTCCTAAAGCCCTGCAGATATGAAAACAAAAATAATCATTACTCATTATGTATATTAAAATGTGTAATATTTACTGGATCTTGTGTGATGATTATTAAAGGTCCTACATTACACAAAAATGACTCCTTTGAGCCAGGTTAGAATATCATTGTCTCATCAAAAACATAGCTGGACTTGTGTTTTGTTTCATTCACACGTGTTTGAGTAATACTTTATTATTACTCTGTCTATATCTTCAAAGCTCAAAATGCTCTGTTCCACCATCTTGATGTCATGAAGTGGTAGTTTAAAAACACAGTGGAGCACTTCCTGCTTTGAGAGAAGAATCCAGTCTAAATATGCAGGGTTTGCGTGTGTGTGAAACAAAACACAAGTCCAGATATGTTTGTGATAAAGAAACAACATTATAACATGTATAGCATCAGAAAATAGTTTAATATGGGTCATTTAACAGACCTGTTGCATTGAGGTGTCGTGTATTTCCTGGGGTTTCACGGCGGACACGTGAGCGTGGCTGACGCGAGGCGGCACCAGGAGTTTGAAGCTAAACCCTCTGTCTCGATCCATCCCTTTTTCTGTGGATTATGAGGAATATACACTAAGGTCATTTACACAAAACTACTGCCTCTGCTACAGTGAACGTTAAACAAATCCTTATCCTGCTAGCTAGCTAACGTTAAGCTTATTTAGTCGTTGTAAATGGCATCTTAGAGTTCACGAACTTACAAAATACAAAAAAAAAAGAAAAAAGAAAAAAGAAAAACAAAACCTTGTCTTTGCTCTCACGACTAGTCATAGTTACTTACCGCGCTACAACCAATAAATACACTTTTGGTAAATAACTGATCCCTTTACGGCTCGCACTTAACGAGCGTTACGGCTACGTTACCCCACCGTTAACGGTTTCATGGACAGGTGCACGTAGTCAGTGCGCAGATGTGCGTGACGTAGTGGTCCATGTAGATATTCATGTACAATGGTCTTAAACAGAACCAGGTTTGTTATCAAAAATGTTACTTAGTTGTTAGTGGAAATACATCGCTACGTAAAGCACATATAATATAAAATAGCTGCTACATGTTTGTGTGTGTTTTTCCCCGTTTGGCAGTTTCCATGAATGACCACTAGATGTCGGGCCGGAGTGACATTGTAGGCTACGTCGTCTATAGTCAAGAGCCAATTTACTTTAGTTACGCGTACATGTAAACACTTGACAATACTGTTGCTAAAGAAAGTCTGTGGGCTTAAATAGAGCGTCTCTAAGGTTTCTGCCCAAGTTTTGGTTTTGGTTTTGGTAATGCAGTCTTCAAAAACAGTCTTTAGTATGAAGAGCTTGATATATGAAGAGCTAGTGTCACGCGATGTTGTAAGTAGGTCTATTAAGGAGAACATGCGTACACATATTAACACACACTTTAGAAAGTTTTATTAGAGACAAACTGGTTTTAGATCAGGCTTAACATTTTCTATGGCCGGCACTGTTTTCCCGTACTCTACTTCCCATAATAGAATAGGCATTGCATGTTAACCTCAACTTCACAGTTGTAGATTCAATACATGACAGCTGTAGAGTAAACCCAGAATCTACGTTGATTGTCAGCAGTCAGTGCACTTGATTTGGAGGTTATGTGGGCTAATAATCTTAGTTATTTGATGAAACAAATGCTCAAAATTCAGCATAAATCTTTATCAAAATCAATATATTTGAAGCTTTATTAGATCTGAAAATCTGCACAAAATACTTTTACCTTTCCTCTTTAAGTACATTTTTAGATGAGTAGTTTTACTTAAGTTTCATGTGATACTTCATTTATCATGTGATACACTTTACTTTTACTTGAGTATGTTTTTTGCGCCAGTATCTGTACTTTTACTTTACACCATACATTACATACACCATAACAGAAATAAACAATAAGGCTTTTTATGCTTGTAAGAAGGATCAGTGCATAAGTGCAGAATACTTAAAACAAATAGTGAAAAAATAGTGGACAGATGTTTACAAATTGTGCTCATAATTTTGCATTCAATCTGTGTCTTGAAATTGAATACAACCTAAATTACTGGGCATTCTTGGAGAGGAGTGACAAAGATGCATTAGGTAGCTTCTTCCATATTCCTAGTTTCTATCTCCTCAGTCTTTATTTTCCTACTGCCCCCAACTCTGGCCAGGTGCTCCTCCTCTTTTTTCTCTTTGTCCAGGAGGTGATAGTTGAGACCCATTCCAAGAAAGAGGAATACACTGGATACGACCAGGAGAATTCCACAGGCCTGGTAGGTATACCTGTAGTCGTCATAGATGTCTTTGAACTTCCCTGAAAAACAAAGTACAGTATTGGATGTGAATAACAGTTTATAAACTATTTTGTGGGATTCTGACTGGATCATAAGGACCTGCATTTAAATGTTTTAGTAAATACATTTAATTTCCAATAAGAAAAAGAAAAACTATTATTTGCAGTGTCAATGCATGGGAACAGTCTACAGTTGTGACAGTCCATGTCAGTGTGCCTCCTTACCAAGCAGAGGGGGTCCTAGCAACACAGGACCACACTCAATAATAGTGACCAGCCCTACGGCACTGGAGAAACGCTGCGCTCCCACCAGGTCCATGAGTGTTTCAAACAGCACAGCACTTAGCCATCCGAAAGCAAAGCCAAAGAACATGGAATAGATAACGAAGCCTTTGTAGTCTGTGGAAATGGGAGCACAGAGATGACACACTCCATTGTACAGCACAGAGGCGGCGAAAAAGTACTGCACTCTGGGGCGGATCCATTTTGTGTTAGCCACCAGCCCCATCGAGGGCCGGGCAACCATGTCCACAAAAGCCAACGTGGACAGCAAGAAGGCAGCTTTCTCTTTAGGAATGTGGATGCTCTTTGCGTAATTACTGAGAAACACGAGGGGAGTAAAGAGACCGAAGAACATGATGACATTGCCCATGATGTAGAGCAGGAACCCTCTGTGTTTGAACAAGGACAAGTCAATGAAACTGTTAATTCTCTGAGACATAGTGCACCTCTCACTGGTCTTCTCTGGTGGTTTGGGTTTGGGTCCAATGGGGCGCATGAGGGCACCAGCGACGCAGCAGTTTAGGAGAAGACCACCCAGAATCAAGAAGCTTCCTCTCCACCCAAACTGGTCATAGAACCACGTGTTTATTGGGGCAAGAGTGGAAAGAAAGACCGGGCTACCAGCCATGGCAAGTCCATTAGCGATAGGCCGTCTCTTGTAGAAGTACTTTCCAATCATAGTGAGAGCAGGGTTGAGATTGAATGCAAGGCCCAAGCCTAAAAGAATAAACATATTTTTAGTAAGTGTGATAAAAATGGGCATTAGAAATCTGTCTAGTGTGTGTCCAGTTTGTTAGGTGTAATAGTATTTTTATTTGTATTTTCAGGCAATCAGTTTATCATGAATTTTACAAAATGATTTTATGTGTATATTTTATATGTTTATATGTTAACATGTAAGCTACAAACACAATGGCAATATAAATATGAATATAAAATAAAATCACAAAATGATGCCATACCTCCCACAACACCAATGCAGAAGTACAACGCTTGCACAGAATTACAAAAGGAAGCCGCTATGAGGCCGATTCCAGACAGGCAACCCCCAGCCATCATGACAGGACGACTCCCATATTTATTTACCAGAATACTGCTAATTGGACCTGCACAAAAAAGAAAAATAATTAATCAATAAAAATTTTAAAAAGACATCATGCCTTTACAAAAGTTTATCCAGCAGAGGGTGCAATTGCCAAAGCAGTGGAATCACCAATTTATTTCAGTCATTCATGTCATTGCTGCAGTGCAGTAGATGACTACTTGTATGAAAAATATAATCTCTTTCTGAAAAAAAACTAAACAAAAAAAAAACCTTTGGTAGAAGGATTAAAGGGTAATTGACCATTAAGTTCTTTTAGATAGTCGTTGTAAGTATAAATGGTAGACTGGTTTAGTAATGTATATTTGTTTTTGGTTTTTTTTGTTTTTTTTTATATTTGATCAAAATAGCTTTTGTTTTCTTCCATCCATTTAGCACCTCATACACAGGTTTAAAGAAAGGGTAAACACTTGCCACTAAAATAATGTCTCCAAACATTGAAAAATCACAATGATTTAGCAAATATGACAAATACAATCCCTATCTGTGGGCTATAACAACTCGATTTAATGAGTTTGGGGATCCACACTGAAGACATTCTTGCCTTCCTGCCAAAACTCTGCACCACCCAATAAAACTAAATGGAAACTGACAGTTTTTGTTTAGGGCTTGTCCAGACTCATTTGCCAGTATGGAGCAAGACAAAGGGCTTTTAAATTGTGATGCAGCAAGTCTCTGCACTAACAATGAGTCCTTTCCTTCCACACTGCAGAGAGAGTTCCTTTAGATAAAAGGTAGGAAGATGAAGCAATGTAGAAAATTATAAGCATAATGAATGGAAAAACTGAAAGAGGAGTACCTTGTTTATATACCTGACAATGTGTAGTGAATTTACAGAAAAAGTATTCTGCCATCCAATTCTACTGGCCTCACTTATTTCCCCTGTGCCTGCTCATTACCATGCGACGCTTGCTTGAGTCTGTCCAAATTAACACTGAACTGTTTGCTTTTAATTAATGTAACACTAGAGGGACAGAGTAATTTAGGTTTAGGACGAATACAAAGCTTAGAACACAACCTGTATTTGAAAAAGTCGCTGATCTTTATGTAGAGCTGAAGGTGAGGGCTGTGTATTGCTGAACAATAGATTCCATTGATTCTCTGATGAGAGTCCAGTACTTCCATTACACTGTAATCAGGGCTTAACTGCAACATAATGTTCACATTCTTAAAATACACTTAAACATCCTACTTATGATTTAAGTATTTAGTAATCATGTACTGTGTATTGTACAGCACTGTAATTCCATGCAGTTTAGCGAACAGGCCCTTTTTCATGATTTATTCATCTTTCTTGTATTCGGGCCTGGACCGGGCACTTAAAGAAGGATATAAGAATCTATTTACAGTAAATTAGTTTTGATAACTACGTGGATGATGCATTTTAGAAAAAAAAAAATGTTAAATGTTTCACCCATGAATGAAGGCTGATCATGACCTAACCAGGCCCATCAGTATGGCATTACACTGCCTGTGAGCCATCTTATCTGAAAGTCTGCCCAGGAGTCTCATAGAATACAAAGAACAAGAAGCCATTGTAGAGGACAGATAATGTTTCACAGTTAGTATGAAGAGTTTAATTAAAGCTTTGTTGAATGTCCCCTAAACTGCAGCCATTGAATATCTGAGGACTTTACTCAACCTTTATACTTAGCAGCAATTGATTCCCTCTCTGGACGTGCTAAATGTCATGTTCAGATCAGACATAACAATACGACCATCGACAGGTAAAGAAGCCACTAGCATGGCACTACCTAGTGATAGGTAATTTAGCTGCATATATTAGACAGCAAATCAACATTTTATAGAGGTAAAGGTCTAATTGTGATGGAAAGATGGTGCACAGAAATGTTCCCTATGTTCTGACTTGTAACTTGACCTGGCAGCATCACCTGCTTGTTTGTAACATTCAAAGCAATAATATCTCCATGGAGGCAGTCATGTTGCAGACCCTCCACTAGAAAAGTTACGTACCTTTAAGTTTACCATCTAATAAACAGCAGTTAAGCAGTTTTATTTTTCTTATATATGAGGGTGGACCATGGGTCTTAAAGAAAGACAAGAATCTGTTGAATTTACAATAAAGTCATTTTGGTGAGTATATGGATAATGCACTATAGTTAGAAAAGTTGCGTACCTTTTAAGTTTACCATCTAATAAACATTCTATGCAGAATATTGAGTAGTAATCTAAAACCCAGCAATACTCTATATAAAAAGTGAACTCAGGAGTATGCACTGCACGTATGGCTGTTTTCAGAGAGAGAGCATCTAGGAAAAAAAAAAGCTACTCTTTAGAGTGATCTGCGGCTATCCATAGGATGGGCCGACAGTTACACGGCTCTTTATTGTGATGACGTTTATGTTAACACTAGCTCCCATGGGGCACTGCAGTTTTGCATGATATTTGACAGCTTGAAAGCATAATCGGGAAACTCATACTTCACCTCCGCCATACATAACAGCGAGCATAATTGATGAAATCCATGACACCTGACTGCTGGTCACATTGGAAAATGACTTCAATTTTCTTTGAAGAACACAGTGATGGACTTGGGGAATGCATAGGAGAAGCCAATGGAAATGAAGGCACCAACCACCACCATCCATCCCCAACCTCCCTCGGGCGGAGTGTAGCCCACTGGACCACCAAGGGCAACGGGCATCCTCACTCTTCTCTTGGACTCAGACACAGGGAAAGTGAAGGCCTGTTTGAAAATATAAAAGAGTACATTTGAGATATATTTATATGTTTATATACATATGTAACATCTTATTTTAGTAAAATGAATTGTTGGTACTGTTAATTATTTATTGTAGAACTGTATGGTTGTGTTTAAGCTTTGGGCTCCAAGAGAATGTTTAATATGTTCCTTTCTATAGTTGTTACTGATGAATGCTATAATCTGCATCTTCTTGCACTGATGCTGTACTGATGAGGTGAGAAAATTGCAGGCCGATTATATTGATGCTGAAATTGGTACTAAGTTTTTGATGTAATGTGATTGTATTTGATAGTGGCAATTCAGATTCACTGTATAAAATGCAATCCTGGAAATGCAACATGCTGCAAATGTCTGTGAAAACATGGAACTCATGGAAAAGTTGTATTATATTTAGTTCCTAAATGTATTTATTTTTCCTCATTCATCTGCAGTGCACCACAAATCCAACTAACAATAGATACTGATCTCCTAGAACTGGACTGTCTGCAGAAAATCATTCTGGTATGTAAAATCATTTTTTTCTTAACTCAATGAATTAGTCAAACACTCCAAAAAGTCTTACAATGGCATAGTTACAAGCACCTTGACTATGTATTCAACCTGCTGGTCTCCCACTGGCTCTCTTTAGCAGTAATGAATAATGCAAGTCTATGTGCCTAGTCAAACAACTTGCTGTATAGTTTACACAGGGGAGACTATCCACAAGGAACATTGATCAGAAGACAAATACAAGTTCTTCAATAGCTCAGGGCTTCACTTGAGAGGAGCTGATGATATAGCGATTTGCACTTGTGGAGGACTTGATTTGGTTGATGAATTGGCTTAGCGCTCCGAAAACTTATTGGATACGCCAGTGGTGTGCTGCGACTTGTGAATATTTAATATGTTAAAGAACTTTGCTTATTGAGCTGGGATGTTAGTGGCTTCTCTTCGACTATAAATATGCAGCTTGTGTTATTTCTACTAACCCACCAGACAATGAAGGTAAGAATGTATGTATGTATGTGTAGTGGTTGTGTATGAGAAAATGTATGTTTATTTGGGAAGAAACAATTTGGGTGTGATAGTTTTGAATTTGCATATAGATAATAAAGCTTTAGTCAACATATTTTTTTCTTTATCAGTTTACTTTTCTATCATTTCAAATTAATTCAAAGTGAAATTTGTAGATTTTTTAATACCACAACAAAGACAGTTATCTTGAAATGTTAGAAATGCTGTGCTATAGAGGTCACACTTTTTAAAAACTTCGAATCATGTCATACCTGTCATACCTCGAGAGAGAATACTCCCTTTCTATGATAATATTTAATGGGATTTTTAAAAAGTCAAATTCATTAAACCAGTATCAGAATGGGATGTTAGAACTGAATAGAAGTAATTTCAGGTCTTTCTACATGTTTTGTGAGATATGATAGAGGAAAATAAAACTATACTTCAGACTGTTTTCCTGAGATTTGTTTCACGTGTTGAAATTTCAGAAGCCAGGATCATATTTTTAACATCTAGGAAATGTTAAAAATATGACGTTAAAAGTAAATCAACATCTGACATCACATTACAAAAGGAGCAACTAGTAAAGATAGACAGTAATATGACAAAAAGAAAAAAGGAACTGTTAAAAGGTGGTAGTTTTACATTAATGTTGGATTACATAGCCCTATAATGGATACAAAGGTAGTTTGATAATTCAGGCCATGAATTTGAATTGGCTACAAGAAGACAAATGGGAAAAGGTATCATGGCCCACAGCCTTTCTGTACAGTGCTATATAAAGCAGGCCAAAGTGGGCGTCCTGGCAGAGTCACTTGGTGACATACATGCTTACACAAAGCACTGGAATGATAGTACTGTCACTGCACTTTATAAAGGTTACAAGTCTGGACTCGACTCAAGTCTGTGCTCCCTGGACTTTTACTATGGCACATAACATCACATCACCCTATTCTTGGAGAGCAACCTTTATTTAGGAAGAAACTGGCCTCAGGGGGCTACAAGTTGGATTTGTGCTTATCCCAAGCCTGGATCAATGTTTAAATGTTTGGGACAGGGATGGCATATGTATTAGTGTGCAAACTGTGGCACATTATAGAGCTTAGTAATTTTGGAAAAATATGGAATCACATTTTTGTGGTACTGATTGACAATATATTTTCAGTCCAGTTCTCAGTGCACATTTTATCCATCCTATGAAATTATTATCAGTTAAATTGAAATTTTGATTCATTTATGATTAGTTGATCCCAAGCACACTGCAAAATCACCTCAATGAAATGAATATGACTTCACTCCCGGTATATCAGTTGTAAGTCATTGCTTAAGGCCACTCTTGACACTAGCTTTCTATTCCCATTTATCAGATTCAGCATTTTGCTTGACCAGTTATAGATGACAGAATTACATATTTATGAGAGAAAATATACATTACATAGTACTAACAGGTCAATACATATTTTATAAAAAGTCAGCATATTGTACCATTATTTTGAACAGTGTGCTGTCCATTGTTAAGTCCATATTTGAGTATGAGTTAAGCATCTTACCTTGAAAGAAGAAACAAGGCCCGCAAGCTCTTAAAAGACTGCTCTAACACACTGCAGGCTTCATTGGTTTTGACTGCGCATTGCTGAATATGGATGAAAAGGAAAATCACTGCATATGTTTGTTGCTATACTCCAAAAGTGATCTGAGTCTCCAAATCCACTGTGTCAGTCCAAAAGTTGCCAATGACACCGCAACCTCAATTCAATCAGTTTTCAGTGAGCCAAGTTGAAAAGTTGAGTTCATTTAGTGTCACGATTAAGCAGTTGAGGTGGCTTGAGCACTGCCACTCTAAATAGTAGGGTCAGTCAAATTCTTATTGGCTGTGCGGGATTCTAGTCCATGCCCCTAATTCTCTCTCCACCCCTCTGTCATGTGTTCTACACACACACACAATTAAGAATGAATTTACTGTAAAACTTTGTGTGAATCAAGAGGATATTAAACTATGCCTGCACACTAAGAGATAAGATGCATTTCCTTTACATGCAGATTTATCAATATTACTGGCTATTTGACCTAAGTGAAGTTCAGTACTGCATTGTCTGCCAGAAAGATAAATATGACCACAGACCACTGTAGTTGAGCTTTTGAACAAATTCTCACAGGATCTATGAAGGTGCTGTGTTACAGCTTGAGAAAGGCTATTCAGTTTTGTATTGCATACACTTTTGTTATGGTGTTTAATGTTCCTCTATTTTTCTCAATGTTAAAAAAAATCCATTGTAACTATTCATGCAGAGGACGCCCACAATTGATCCCTCAGAGGTGGAATAAGTGTGAAAACTAGTTCACAAACAAAATTAATAAAAAATAAAGAAAATTTAAAAGAAAAACTTTTTTTTTTTGCACCAAGAAATAATTTAGAACAATGAAAAATACAAATACATTTTTAAAACTGAACAAGATCTCTTAAGCTTCTTAAGAGCTATGTGTGCCTGGGAGAATAAATGTGTGTTTAGGAGCATCACTTCCCTGGGTAAACCCAAACAGTCCAGGACAATGGGTGAGTGCAGCCTACGTGTCGACCCCATCGTCCCCTGTGTTCTTTTCTAATCCTTTGAAATATTTGTGCTCTGGAGAAGGCTGTGGCAGGTGCTTAGTCAGGCATTTGAATGGGGCATAGAATGTGACACTGAGCCTGTTGGTACAGAGGAGTGGATATGAAATGTTACAGAGGTTTCACAGCTATAATAAAACATAATAATAATGCCTTAGTCTTACATAGTACTCTTCCAGACACTCAAAAGTCGCTTTACAATTTTGTTCAAAAGTATACTCTTATAATATAACACAAAGTTCAATGAAAAAAACATTGCTGTACCTGTTTGCAGTAGTAGTCAGACTCTCAACAGTTAGTAAATCATATTATCTCTGCTATATGCTTCCCAAATGTATAATATCCAGTACTGGTTAAATAGCTTAAAACTTCATCAGGTGGATTAAAATCATTAGCTTAGCTGTTGGAAATATGGCTTCTACACATTGCAATAAGCTGCAGAGCTAAAGACTAATACTCCGCGTGTACAGGGCCGGCCATTGCTTTCAGATGGCCCTAAGCTGATGTGCCTTGGCAGTGGATGTACCCTGGCTCAACTATCGATGATTTACATTTGACAACATTATGACCACAACCAATTGTATTTTTGAAATTCCAGTTGTTCCAGTTGACTACAATGGGCTTACATTTACATTATAAAATGCAGATGTGGGCAGGGCAAAAGCCAAAAAGTTGTACTCAAGTAATAGTACACTTCAAAATAATATTGACTACTCAGGTAGAAGTACAAAATAGCCAAACAAAGTAACCAAAACTTTTATTCAAGTAAGAAATAAAGTATGGTATCAGAACACTATTACAATTCAATTTGAAAAAGGGTTACTCAAGTAAATGTAGCCTACAACATAAATTTGCATGCATAATTAGCAGACAATTTGCATAAATGTACATATTAATTAGCCTATACAATCTGCATTCACGAGTCACGACTCATTCTCATGCCTGACTCATTCTCATTGATAAAAGGAGTATTTTGCGTCCATTTGAGTAATAACTAAGTAATAAGCTCGACTTTAGATAAATTTAAGCTCACTAACTTTTAATGTAACTTGTAAAGCAGTCATTCAAATGTACCTCAGCTGCCTCAGCACACCATTGGGGGAAGGGGCCCTTGCACCGGTATAAACACATAGCTGCCCACACCTATTCCTGGCTCAAAACCAAATGTAGGCAGCAGCACATAATTTGCTACTATAGATTAAAACAAATGCATTCATTTTAAAGGGATATTTAGGCTGCTGTAAACGCACAAGCCCTGTTTCCAATAAAACTTTACATATTATATTATTTTCAATATAAATGTATGGGCTCTTGCCGGCCCTTTGGGCCCTAAGCAGCTGCTTATTCTGCTTATAGGCTGGGCCGGCTCTGCACGTAGCTGCCTTCACCTATGTCCAGCTCAAATGCAAATGTAGGCAGCTGCACATATTTTGCTACAATAGATAAAAAACAAAACAAAAACAAATGCAATCGTTTGAGAGGGATATTTAGGCTGCTTTAAACAAACAAGCCCTGTTTCCAATAAAACTTTAAATATTATATTATTTTCAATATAAATATATGGGCTCTTCGGGGCCCTCTGGTGACCTCTGGGCCCTAAGCAAAAGCTTTGTTGCTTATAGGCTGGCATATGTATCCAAGTTTAATTTGTACATTGAAATTATTTTTTAGCCCCTTTAAATAGCCCTTATTTGACAAAACATTTCTGCATGCTTAAACAGCATTAGGTGAAAAGGTTAAAACACCATTAGATAACTTTGGCATTAAACTTGATATTAGATAAATAGCATCGTCTAATTAGAGTAAGTGCACCCTGTCATGTGAGAAATTACATCGTCAAATGCCCAACCTAAAGTAACTTTTGACTTAGACAACATTCACAGAGGAGGATTAAGTTTCAAGTGGCGAGTGCAGACAGCGGTCATGTGAAGGTCATATTTGACTCACAATATGGCCAATGTCCATTAGCAGTATATACACACACAGAGAAGAGGCATCTCTTGCTCTGAATATCAACTTTCAACAACTGTAATGTGACCTCAGATGTGGCATATTCTAATTTAGACTCATCATTAGCTTTGGACCAAGTGCAACCTACTACAGATGTTGACTCATACACTTGGATCTGTGCTTTATAAAATATTTTCCTTATTTAGATTTAGGTTCAAATTGAATTCAAGTTTAATGATACATTATTTTGTAATAATTTGTCTTCTGCTCTTGGCCCATCCAGAATCCTTCAATGGTTTGGGGAAACCTGTCTGGAACAGTTTGTGTTTGCAGTGGGTGAGCGCAGTGGGAGTACCTAACTGGTCTCAAGCGCAAGTTTCATTGTCTAAGGAGAGACAATTGTGCTCTCTTTTCTCTTCTTTATTCATTGTAGCTGTGCTGTTTGTTTTCATAAAGGACAGTCAATATGTTTCTTTGATTGGTTGATCCACCTATCCGTCCCAACCATTGGAACTTGGGAGATTGAGAGAAGAATCCAGACTGTTAGTAATAGGAAACTCTAGGTCAGGGTTTTCTGGTTTGGCATTGGGCATAGATATTTCTTGCTGTGCTTTTGCCAGAGCTGTCACTCAAAGAACTGTGCCACTGAACCGAGACAATGAATGAGACAACAATGTCAACATTTACCAGGGGCACATCTTAGATTATCATTACAGCAGCTACATTCCTTTGTTGTCTATGTAAATTGTAGTGCATTAATGTCATTATACAATGTAATCTGTCTCATTTGCAGTGTGTCAGGACTGTGGCATGAATCCTAATGATTGTCCTTTCATTTTAGTTGTTGTTGGAGCCTGTGGTTGTAATTGCATAAATTGTTATATAATAATGTGATAAACGTCAATGTATTGTACAATAGGCATTTTATAAAGAGATTAGGAAGTCAAACTCTAAAGGCCTGTTTGAGGAATTCCTTGGTCACGCGAGCTTTGTTTGGGTCGTTTACAGCCCCCCTCTTCATTCCAGTTTTGTTTCATGCACTCAGACCATACACCCACATTCTACTTCAAGCACTGCATTGTATTGACATATATCCAGCTACAAAGTATACTTCCTATCAGAGCCTTCATACTCTCCACCCCATGCTGTGCTCAGTCAAGGAACAGCCTCACCCATGAGAACATGAAACTTACACAAGAGTCTTAGATCTCTGGCTATAGAAAATTATCATAAGATTTAACGTTACATGGACACATGAAGCCTTTAATCTATATAAACTGTAGAAAAGAATGACAGGAAGCAGGGTCAAACAGAGGGGAAAGACACTGAATAACACCTCAAAGCATAGGCTTTGAGCATAGGTAATTAATGCATATTTGCAAAAAAGTAGGTTGTTTAACAGCTCAAGTGTTGAGTGCTGGTGTTGGTCAGAGGGGCCGATGGTGCAGATTGGCAGCTTTGTTTCCATCAGTCTGCCCCAGGAGTGAATGAGTAATGCACATAATTGTAAAGCAACTTTGAGCATCTGGAAAAACTATATATAAAGCCAATGCATTATTATTAAGTGCTATAACATTTATTTCTCTATATTTATGGCCATATATAGGGCTATAGTGGAGTATAAGACATTCTTGGTTGACAATGCCTTGTGTACCAATTAGGTGACTAATAGCAACAAGGCAGGGAGCTGGTATGAAGTATCTCTATTATCAGACCAAATATCTGACCCTATACAGAAAGATACTAGTAAACTAAGCTAGTATATAGAAGTATCAAAAGCACAATGGACTCACAGCACACCCCCAAATAGTTAGAACACCAATAAAATAATTAATCAACTAAGATATCATCAACCGATTAATCGACTAAGTACCTAGACCAACTGGAATTTGAATAACTTAATGGTAAAAAAAAATGCTGCAGACTGTTAGACAGCAAAGTCAGAACCACTCGCTGCTCTAGGGAGATGGGACTTCCGTAACTAACTAGATATATATGCTTATTGACAAAATTCAGCTCTGACAGGAACCTAGCTGTTTTGTTTTTTTCAGTGGCTCAAAAAACATGTCCATCAAATAATTTGTAATTTGACTGCCTCCAACATAATGGACTTAAAAAGCCTATCCCTTTCCTGCCTGTGATAATTCTTCTTTAAATGGATTTTGAGCTTTCGGAGCTTATGATTAGGAAAAGTCTCTCAATTTTCTAAACCTTTTTTTCAAACAATGCCATTTCCTTGTAATTATAACCTCAGTAAAATGATGTGACCAAGAACATGATAAGTATTTATAGAGCACAATATATAATGGCTCATAGTTTTGCAGTCACCTTCCTAACATTTCTGACATTTCCATGGGTGACAGCTGCATGAACAAATTTAACAGTCTCATCTGCAAAGACTCACACTGAGGTTAGACATCAGGAGATAGTAAGATCTCTTAAACATCTTCCTCTCATTACAGATACAAATCTCAGATCAGGTTATCGAAAAGTGATGAAATCTCCAGAAAAAAGGAGAGCTTCTACATACCATTAAATAAACTCCAAATCAATGCATATGTGTTCACCTGCAGAGTTTTCTCTGTTTAAAACAATCATGATGCAGTGTACCTTATCTTATTTCTATTTAATAATAGTAGTCTGACCTCTTGGATTGGACCATACAGGCTATACAGTTGATATACTGACTAAACCAGAGCTTTTGTGATGCTCAAGCTCAGGCATCACTGTGTTGGTGGATTGTCACTAGTAAGCACATTCATACAGAAGTATAAGCTATTTATCATACAATACTTAATAAGAAGGACAGACATTCTTTTATCGTTTAATATTCTTAGACCGTTTACTGGTGCCTTTCTGTAGACTCTTTGTTCTTGCTCTCGCCATATCTGTTTGTTCGCTGATTTCCTCCAACTCCAATTGTCCTGTGGCTATCATTAGAAATTCTCAAAATCTCAAAAGCCATCTCATCGCTGACAATGAACTCACTGACTTTATGATCATCCCGAAGAAATCAAGTGGAATTGAATTTTTTCAGTGCAACTTTTATTTTTGTGAATTTTAAAGGACAGCTGTGATTGTATTAACATAAAAGACCCATGAAAGGATTGCTGTGTAAACAGATAAAGAACATATGTTCCTACATCACAGGGGTCCTATTGTTGAGCCAAGACAAATTTTAGGAAATGATGTGTGGACCAATGCAATAGATACTCTGTTAGCACAAGGCTAGAACAAATGCGCTGACAACAAAGTCCCTTTGAGTTGCTTTCCGTTCCTTTATACACCACCAATATTTATAGGCACTTGTACAACACACAAATGATATAGTTCAGATTTCACACAAAAATCTAATCCACACAATTGCGCAAAGTCATTGCTTATTGTTGCAGCCAACAGTGTCACATTTCCTGTCAGTGTTTTTGACCACATTGACCAAGAAAATCATGTTACTGATCCCTCAATCAATGGTCTCTTTAAGTTCAGTCATAAGCAGCCTGCAGTGACAAACCTGTAGTCCTGCAGATCTGTCGAGTCAACAGCCAATTCTTTCTTAGCACAGGACAGTTTATTATGTACATGTAATATGGGAATGATTACTAATAATTTTATAGCTATTTTCTTGTGCACACATTGTATTTCATGGTATATTTGACATTTGGCACTGGTAGTGTTTGTGTTTTTAATCAATGTATGTTTATATATGTAAGCACATCATTTAACAGTAATTTGTGATCCTGGAACCAGTGACGGTAATTTAGCCATAACATCTTTAGCCAATGAGTCATGTTCCTTCTTTCACTGCTTGTACTTCTTCTGCTACTTCTACTTTGCCCTTATTTGAGTTCAGAGGTGAGTGAGGAACAGAAATTGTAAACCCCTGAGTAATAGCCAGGTCATTAAACATGCATCAGTTCTCCAAATACCATAAGCTACTGTGTGTCAGCCAAGCCAGAGAAATTGTTCTTGCTTTATTAATGTAATTAACTTTCATTGCTTGTAAATGTTTATTCATTAAAAGTAATAAAGGTAACCCTAAATCTGTTTAGCCTGCAGACCGGTTTGTGTAATTGACTTCACATTTTGTGTCATCCTGCAGTGTGCACTTGCCCTGCAAACACCTCTGAGTCATTTTAACAATTTAAGTGATGGCTGGATTCCTACAGGCTTTAATAGTCCCGATAAACCTGTGGTATGTGTTTGATTTGGAGCCATTTTGTGTTGTCAACATGTTGCAGCCCCTCTAACCCTTATCCACATGGGGAGGTGTTGTAGTCATTAGCGTGTCTCACATGTGATTGGAGCAAGGAATCCAAGGGACAAGAGAGCTGCAGCTCCATCTAATGCCACACGGAGCTGACCTTGAGGGGAATCGGGAAAACTGACAGGGGGGAGGTAGAGCGGTAACAAGGGCCCACTATATATCAGCCAGGCAATTTGGAGCGGTTTATCCGATGAGGGTCAATTCCTGCCGCAGCACCATAGATCAGGGTTTTCCACAGCTTTCGAGGGAAGAGAGCCCAGGATAGATTCATTTTTGAGTGACTGAGCCCTCTTGATCAAGCCTCAACAAATCATTCTCACACAACAGCGGAGAGGCAGGTAATCATGGGGATTTGTGATGCAGGAAAACACGCATACTCCAGATTTGTGACACTTTCTGTGGCCTTGGTTTCCTGATGCAGTATCAGATCAAATCTTTTAATAGGTAATCTTACAGTTTTATTTACTATAACCCATCTCATCTTTTACATTTACAGACCATGATCAAAATTTGTCATCGTCTTTCTGCTTATCCAAGGTTGTTATGTTCATTAGCATTATATACATGTTAATCCTTAATTTGAACTTAATCCTTATGACAGACAGATCTTGCTCCCATTCAGTGGCTATTCCCTCTGCTGACTTAACATGGGCGTTTTAGTGGCTTGCACATTAATGAGTACACACATTGTCATCAAACTGACTTTTTGAGCTTTTAACCATTATATAACAGTGTTTCCTCATCATTAGCAGCATTTTGATTGATTCATGCATTTTGGTGTAACTCTGCATTGTCCTGCATTTGAGGCTTGAGTGAGCGAATTCCCATTTTATCCTACCCCCTATCTCCGCCCACTTTTCAATAACTGGTACTGTATGTTCCAGCAGACACCACAGACCTGCACTAAATCTGTCACAATGTTACTGTGCAACGCCAACAGAGGGCCATTTTACCCACGCCTCTATTCTGCACACCTGACCTTTTCTATTACGCCTGCTATTTTGGTTCACAGTAGCTGCACCTCGGAGACGGGCCAGATGGCAGTTCTATTGAGTGATAAAATTTCAGACAAGAGCAGTTATGCCTCCAGACCATTTGACACGATCCACTGTGGTGTGGACAGAGAACAGAGCAGAAATGTCGAGATTCTCCCTTCATTATGTATCGACAGCGGGGCCACTTCGCAGGGCTTGGAGAATAACTTTGGCTATGCAAAAAAAATGGATAGGACCATGGTTATTGTACATTTTCCTAAAAGATAACTACCGGTATATGAGAATAAACAGATAGACATCTTCTGGACAAAGAATGGAATAGCTATTTTAAATCTTCAGCCCCCAAACTTTTGCTCTATAAACGGTCAAAGTAAAGTCTTATGTATTTTAATTAAAGTCTGTGCAAACTCCATGACATCAAGGTATTATTAAAATGTTTTCTGTTATTTTAAATGTGTGGAAATACTTAAATGTAATAAAGTGTAATCTTGAGAATATTCTTTTCCCAGCTTATGTTAATTTCACTCTCAATGAAATGAAAAACTGCAATCCATTATATTATTATGTTTCATCTATTCATTTCAGTTTGTTGAATTTGTGCTCTTTAAAATATGCCATACTAGGGGATATAAAAATGGTTCTATGATATTTAGTATAAAAAAGATCTTCCACTAAGATTCTTTGCACATTCTGTATGTTTGACTCTCTATAGATTTATGAACCATCAATCAGCAATATAGCACACATTCACATTCACATAGATTACATTACATTATTTTACTGAGCTGCTCTGTGTGCTAGCAACTCATTCATTTTGGTAAAATATTGGCTTTTTCCACATTTATTACTGTCTCTGTGCAGGCCAGGCCCCATCAGCTTCTAATCTTCTGTTTAGTAAATCCATTTATCCATTAATTCAGGCGGCTTTGTCAACTTGAGGACTAGAGAGGGGCTGCGCTGTGGCTTAATACCAAATGAGATCACAAAAAAACTGTCATGGTAAATATTTATGCCTCATGATTCCAGTTACATTGAGTTGGATTTCGACATGATTCTCACTGTACACCTGTAATGGTGCATATATATGCACAAGCCTCAGTGCACTTTTTGCATCTTATCTGCAAGGCTCGTTTTACGCTTGAGGAAGTTGAGAAAATTGACTTACAATTGCTCCATGCAAAATATCTGTGCTTTCCTCTTGCATGGTTAAACATGAGGCATCCAAGTGCAGCAACATGTGACTTTAAATCTGTACTGCCTGTACTGGTCTGTTATGGACCATATCTCACTGCAAATAACATAATGAGTGTGATAAATATACTAAATAATGTACACACAAACAGAAGAAGTACTCTTTGTTTTAGTTATAGAAAAATAAAATATATACTTTCCACCTACAGAAAAGAGGATTATTAAAGATTATTAAATTATTAAAGAGGATTATTATATGCAATTGTGCACAATTGCATATAATATAATGGATTATACCCTATAAACACTACCTTGTTTTATATTTTTTTTTTTTTACAGAACGATGATAGTTGTTTAATGCTCTCTTTTCCTGTACTCACAGGTGGAGTCATTTTAAATCTTGAAAAACAACTCCCAAATGCAACATCCCACACATTATTCTACTGTACACAGTAGTGACGACAGCACCTGGAATGATGTGATTAAATATTGGATAAATAGATGTGAGTGCTCAAACGGCAACCTATATTCAAACCTAAGTGTGACAGAAAAATAGACATCACAAGATGAGATTATCCTAAATGTGTGATTAATGTATGATTATGGCAGATCTATGACAAACTGATGAATGAAAGCTGTTTTGGACTTTTAGTTGACTACTAGTTTAGTATTAGCGGTTCAGTTTTACGCAGCTAAAACCTGAAACAATCTTCCTGAAGATGTGAGAGAGGCCTCTCCTTTGACAATGTTTAAACCCAGGCTCAAAATGGTTCTCTTTAGCTGTGCATATGACTGAAAGGTCATTTAATTTTAATGTTAATGTTAATGTTCTGATAATTATTTTGATTATTTATGTTTTGATTTGTTGTATTGTGATTTTAATGTCTTTCTTATTCTGTAAAGCACTTTGAATTACTTTGTGTATGAATTGTGCTATACAAATAAACCTGCCTTGCTTTGAGTAAAACCCAAAGTTAACCTGAGCAACTCCTACACAAAGGATGCATCACACCATAACATAAATTAAGACAACAAGACAATGTCTTTCAGTTATTATGAATTGTAGACACTATTTTTCAATGTTAAAATAACTTTAGAGCTACTTATCATTATTATTTTTTTATTCTTTTATCTAATCAATTTCTGCTTTGTAATCTAGTCCGACTAGAGGTGTGTATAGGCTTAGACTTTGGAAAATCTCCTAATAAATAATTAAAAGGTGCCACTGCAGTTAGAGCATAATTTACCTCACCATTGCACAGTGATTTTATTAAGCACTGGTGTTAGCTGGCAGGCTGCTCGAGTTAGTCCATGCAATATTCATCAGAGAAAAGATGCATGGGATGCCAGCTTGCAGCCTTACGATTTATCCACAAAAAACAACAATAACATCAACAAATCCTACTCCTATGTAGAAAGCCTGGCATAGCGAGCTGTTCTATCAGTGTTCATGGTGGATTTGTGGTAACCTTTTTGGGAGAATGGTGAAAGCTTCAGAAGAGATCCTTCTCTAGCTCATAATGCCACAGAGGTCTCCATGGAATAAGGCATATTTGAATACACCAACCGAAAGCTGTTGAGTTGAGCTGCCACTGCCTCCTGCTGCTGAGCTGGGGAACTGGACATCATGCCTTTCACATTCAATTTTTCCTTTACATTTTTTTCATCTATTGTATTATTTACTAGGTGATAATTGCATAACGTTATATGTAAAAACTGTATTCATATTCATCCAAGATTGTGCTCATCTTCACATTTGAATGAATATGTAGCCCTGATGAGGAATAGCTACCGCTTCTCCATCGGTCTGTCATAAGGCAGTTGTGGTTAAAGAGGATTACAGTCACAGCTGTGGATGTGAAATAAACAGGTGAAAACTGAAGCACTTTATGTAACACAGTAGATTCACTATAGATGTTGATATAGTTATTACAATGGTATTTTTCAAAGTTTGTTATGGAATTAATTATATATATTAAAAATATATATATGTGTGTACATTTCTTTATCTCAACAGGAGGTCTTTAGTCAGGTATAGGGATAAAATATTCATCAAACTCTGGTTTCTAATTTTTCTTCTAACAATTATGACAATAGTCTCCCTCTTTCATGTTATATTTAGAAATGGCATTGTTACGGCCCTAGGCCTTAAGTTCTTTTTGCTGTTTGTATTTATACATTATGTTTCTCGTGTGCATCCCCGAATCTTCCACTTTCCCCATAATCATGACTGTTGGAGCCCTTGGAAGTGATTGGAGGACTGTTTTCCAGCCTGGCCAATCCTGGGGCCCTCCCACCAATTTAAGAAGATTTGGGACACCTGTTTGGGGCTGCTGGCCTGGAGTGGCCAGTATGCCAATTCGTGCATGTCTCTTTTGGTCAAGTCACTACAAGGGTAGTGACTTTTTATGGTAAGACACTTCGTTGTCAGTACTGACTCTGTCTGTTCGTCAAGATTTTGTTTTGTTACTGTAAAATTTGTGTTTTAGTTAACTTAACTTTTTTGCTTTTGTTTAAACCCTTGCAAGGCACCCTGTGTTTATATATTTACCCTTACCATCCCTGTTAATTCAATTACTTCTTACTTTACCATTTTCCATTTTGGTTTTCTTTTATTACATTCCTGTCTCCACACGAACTGGGTTGTAACAACATGACATAATTGTGTTTAACTGGAATGTCTGTGGAGGAACCACAAATTCAACAGTACAATTAGATGAGAGTTTTGCGTGATGAAGCGCGCGCTGTGGAAAGTGCCGCACTAACAGAAAAACACATTGTATGTAAATATGAAGAATGCGTTCCATGAATATTCAATTTCCTGAAAATGTAGCACACAAGATAAAAATAATGCCCTTCTCAAGAGTGGCTCTCTTCTTGAAATTGAGGTAAAAGTCATTCCGTGTTACCAGATTTTCTATGGAGTCGGCAGCACTTCCTTTGAATTGCATCATCTTTTATTTAAATGCCACACTGTGGTAGTGTGATTCTGTCAACACTAAAGTGGGCTGCTTCGCCGGATCTCCCTGAACTTAGAGAAGGAGAGGTCATTGCAAAACATCTTACTATGGAGTTTTCTATGTGTGCATATTAAGTTCACAAATTGTGACTTATTTGCTGTTGAAGTTGAAGCAGAATTTAAGTAATTTGTGCAATGATGATCGGCAATGGATACTATGATGTAATCCTACTTGTTGTTCACCACATATTGTTGACCTTCACAGTCACAACAATCAAAAGGATTTCTTTTTATATATTTATTTTCCCTTTATGTTTGTGGTACAAGCAGAACAACAAACTCGATTGGACAAATCATTAACTAGGCAAAGAATTTTTTTTATTTTTTTATTTTATTATTATTATTTTTTTTGAATGCTTATAACAAATGAGTAAAGAGTAGTCTGAGCTAGTTGCGACTTTTAATTGCAGAATTGCAGAATAAAGTGCCATCTTTGTAAAATAATAGAGCACTTTTGAAAAGAAACATCACACTGTGATTAATTGACAAAGGTTTATGTCACAGTGTTCTTGTTGGAGCAAACTGCCATTAATGAAAAGGTCATACACTGCTGGCCCTTAGATGTCACGACTGATGCAAAACTTGCATCTTGCCCTGCAATTTTACTGTTTTTCTGGGCAAACAATACACATTTTACAGGCGTTTACAAAGAAAACAAGAGGTTTTCTCCATTCATATCAGAACAGTGCTTACAGTTGTGCTACAGTTAGAGGGGAACAGTTTTTCTTGTCACTTTATGTATTTTTAAAGAGGGGAACAGAATTTACATGTTCGAATATGGTTTATTGTTATGAGCGTAAGAATTTATTCGTAAATTAGTTTGAGAATCCAGACGTAGAGATACAGGTCTTGGCATCTTGTCATCAAGGATATACCTATATATACCTCTAAAATTGTACATTCATCGCAAAATGATGATGAGAGATGCATCAGGGGAGAGTTTTGGGGGTTCACTCTCTTCACAGACACAGGCAGTCAAGATGTGATAGATGTGACGCCTAGAGCTGGTGTCAGGGAGATGGACAGCTACCCTTTGAGATGGGATTGGTTACTGATTAGGGATGCTCTAAAACGATACTAGTTAGTAGTATTTAGAGGCAAAAGTGAACAGGTCAATAGTAGTCTCTCTCTCTCTCTCTCTCTCTCTCTCTCTCTCTCTCTCTCTCTATATATATATATATATATATATATATATATATATATATATATATATATATATATGAGTCGCGGGGGCAGCAGTCTAAGCAGGGACTCCCAGACTTCCCTCACCCCAGACACGACCTCCAGCTCCTCCGGTGGGACCCCAAGGTGTTCCCAGGCCAGCTGAGAGACATAGTCCCTCCAGCGTGTCCTGGGTCTTCCCCGGGACCTCCTCCCGGTGGGACATGCCCAGAACACCTCCCTAGGGAGGCGTCCAAGAGGCATCCCGAGCCACCTCAACTAGTTCCTCTCGACGTGTAGGAGCAGCGGCTCTACTCCGAGCTACTCCCGTGTGACCGAGCTCCTCACCCTATCCCTAAGGATGCACCCGGCCACCCTGCGGAGGAAACCCATTTCAGCCGCTTGTATCCGCGACCTTGTCCTTTCGGTCATTACCCAGAGCTCATGACCATAGGTGAGGGTAGGAATGTAGACTGACCGGTAAATCGAGAGCTTTGCCTGTAGGCTCAGCTCCTTCTTTACCACAACGGACCGATACAGCGACCGCATCACTGCAGACGCTGCACCAATCCGCCTGTCAATCTCACGCTCCATCCTTCCCTCACTCGTGAACAAGACCCCGAGATACTTGAACTCCTCCACTTGGGGCAGAGACTCACCACCCACCCGGAGAGGGCAAGCCAACTTTTTCCGGTCCAACTTTTTACCATGGCCTCGGATTTGGAGGAGCTGATTCTCATCCCAGCCGCTTCACACTCGGCTGCAAACCGCCCCAGTGCCTGCTGCAGGTCCTGGCTTGAAGAAGCCATCAGGACAACATCATCTGCAAACAGCAGAGATGAAATCCTGTGGTTCCCAAACTAGACCCCCTCCAGCCCCTGGCTGTGCCTAGAAATTCTGTCCATAAATGTAATGAACAGAACTGGTGACAAAGGGCAGCCCTGGCGGAGTCCAACATGCACCGGGAACAGGTCTGACTTACTGCCGGCAATGCGAACACAGCTCCTGCTCCGGTCATACAGGGACCGGACAGCCCTTAGGAAAGAGCCCCGGACCCCATACTCCCGGAGCACCCCCCAAAGGACAACGCGAGGGACACGGTCAAATGTCTTCTCCAGATCCACAAAACACATGTGGACTGGTCTCCCATGAACCCTCAAGGACCCAATGGAGAGTATAGAGCTGGTCCAGTGTTCCGCGACCAGGATGAAAACCACACTGCTCCTCCTGAATCCGAGGTTTGACTATCGGTCGGATTCTCCTCTCCAGTACCCTGGAATAGACCTTACCGGGAAGGCTGAGGAGTGTGATTCCCCTGTAATTGGAACACACCCTTCCGTCCCCCTTCTTATACAGAGGGACCACCACCCCAGTCTGCCATTTCACAGGTACTGTCCCCGACCGCCACGCAATGTTACAGAGACGTGTCAGCCAAGACAGCCCCACAACATCCAGAGACTTGAGGTACTCAGGACGGATCTCGTCCACCCCCGGAGCCTTGCCACCGAGGAGCTTGCCAACCACCTCAGTGACTTCAGCCAGGGTGATGGACGAGTCCGCCTCCGGGTCCCCAGTTTCTGCTTCCTCCTCGGAAGACGTGACAGTGGGATTGAGGAGATCCTCAAAGTATTCCTTCCACCACCCGACAACATCCCCAGTCGAGGTCAGCAGCTCTCCACCCGCACTGTAAACAGTGTTGGTGAGGCACTGCTTCCCCCTCCTGAGGCGTCGGACGGTTTGCCAGAATCTCTTTCAGGCCATCCAATAGTCCTCTTCCATGGCCTCCCCGAACTCCTCCCAACCTTGAGTTTTTGCCTCTGTGACTGCCCGAGCCGTGGCACGCTTGGCCCGCCGGTACTCATCAGCTGCCTCAGGAGTCCCACGAGCCAACAAGGCTCAATAGGACTCCTTCTTCAGCTTGACGGCATCCCTTACTTCCAGTGTCCACCACCGGGTTCGGGGATTCCCGCCGCGACAAGCACCGCAGACCTTACGACCACAACTACGAGCAGCCACATCGACAATAGAGGTGGAGAACATGGCCCACTCAAAGTCCATGTGCCCAGCCTCCCCCTGGATCAGGAAGAAGCTCTCCCGGAGGTGGGAGTTGAAGACCCCTCTGACACAGGGCTCTGCCAGACGTTCCCAGAAGACCCTCACGATGCGCTTGGACCTGCCAGGTCTGTCCGGCTTCCTCCTCCGCCAGCGGATCCAACTCACCACCAGGTGGTGATCAGTTGACAGCTCAGCCCCTCTCTTCACCCGAGTGTCCAAGACACGCAGTCGGAGGTCAGATGACACAACAACAAAGTCGATCATCGACCTCCGACCTAGAGTGTCCTGGTGCCACGTGCACTGATGGACACCCTTGTGCTCGAACATGGTGTTTGTTATGGACAAACTGTGACTAGCACAGAAGTCCAGTAACAAAACACCACTCGGGTTCAGATCGGGGAGGCTATTCCTCCCAATCATGCCCCTCCAAGTGTCACTGTCATTACCCACATGGGCATTGAAGTCCCCCAGGAGAACAACGGAGTCCCCGGTTGGTGCACTGTCTAGTACCCCTCCCAGGGACTCCAAGAAAGCCGGGTACTCCGCACTTCTGTTTGGCCCGTAGGCCGACACAACAGTGAGAGACCTGTCCCTGACCCGAAGGCGCAGGGACGCGACCCTCTCGTTCACCGGGGTGAACTCCAACATGTGGCAGCTGAGTTGTGGGGCAATGAGCAAGCCCACACCAGCTCGCCGCCGCTCCCTGCGGGCAACGCCAGAGAAATGGATAGTCCAAGCCCTCTCAAGAAGTTGGGTTCCAGAGCCCAAGCTGCCGGTAACGCTCAACCTCCCGCACAAGCTCAGGCTCCTTCCCCCCCAGCGAGGTGACATTCCATGTCCCCAGAGCTAGTCTCCATGTCCGGAGATCCGGTCGTCGAGGTCCCCGCCTTCGACTGCCGTCCAGATCTCTCTGCACCCGCCCCTCATGGCTTCTCTCGCAGGCGGTGGGTCCACGGGAGGACGGCCCCACGTCATTCCTTCGGGCGGGGCCCGGCCACCAGGCGCACCCACCCCAGGCCTGGCTCCAGGGTGGGGCCCCGGTAACGCCAGTCCGGGTGACGTAAACGGCCTCGTTGTTTTCCTTTCTTATTTAGATTTCTGTACAAACTAGTGCACATAAGAGTAATTTAGCTATGTGCAGAAAACATGATATTGAATTTTCTATTCTGTTCTATATGTAGAGCTCTTATATTCCAGCTGATTAACATCCATGATAGTTTAAAAACCACAGCTTGAATGATTTGTGATGAATTATCTACTGGGAGTGCTACCTGTAGCACTGTAGAATAAGCCTTTACCAAAGGCATAGTCAACCTACGATTAAATGAGTTAGACTGAAGCAATCAGCTGTATCAAAGCTAGTGCTATATCAACAGAAATTGAAATAGTGCACAGGATCATTAGTGAATGTGTCTGTTTTGGTGCAGAGAAGCCCTTTTAAGTTATTCTTATTGACCCTCGCCAAGGGCTCATGAAGACAAGCAAAAAACCCAATCATAGTGGTGCCCTAGGGCGGACAGGAAGTCAGCCATATTGAATCGAAAATTCGCCAATTTCAAATAAATTGGGAGACGACACGCATTTTTCGCCCTAGCTGAACGAAATTCACACCAGTGATAGAGCTCATCGAGACAAGCAAAAAAGCCAATCATAGTGCTGCCCTAGGGCGGACAGGAAGTCGGCCATATTGAATTGAAAATTCGCCAATTTTTTTGCTGTATGTTTTCAAAACCTATCTAGTCCCAGGTTTTTGGTCCAAATGAGCTCAGATTTCACATGCCACATCTAGATACATGGGTTTTCATAAAACATCCACGTTTTCTCCAAATTCTACACGGTTCACCCGTACGCCGCCGCCGAAAAACACCTTTGTTTCCTGTTTTTTCGATGTCCTCTCGCGATTAGGGGCATTGGTCTACAGAGCTCACATTCACATCACATATGCGTGATTGGGACATGAATGGAATGCAATATTAATTTTAATCCAAATGAACACTATAGCACCCCCTACCATAGGGGTGAAACGCCAACATTATCGGATTCCTACGAAATTCGGGGAATAAATTGGGGGCATGTCATGGACCAAAAAATAATATTACAGGCATAGGTCATTTTTCACACTTGGCCACCAGGGGCGCAAAGACTCAAAAAAATCATTGAAAAATGTCGGACACGCACATACACTCACCTGAAGGATTATTAGGAACAGCATACTAATACAGTGTTTGACCCCCTTTTGCCTTCAGAACTGCTGTAATTCTATGTGGCATTGATTCAACAAGGTGCTGAAAGCATCCTTTAGAAATGTTGGCCCATATTGATAGGATAGCATCTTGCAGTTGATGGAGATTTGTGGGATGCACATCCAGGGCACGAAGCTCCCGTTCCACCACATCCCAATGATGCTCTATAGGGTTGAGATCTGGTGACTTTGGGGGCCATTGTAGTACAGTGAACTCATTGTCATGTTCAAGAAACCAATTTAAAATGATTTGAGCTTTATTACATGGTGCATTATCCTGCTGGAAGTAGCCATCGGAGGATGGGTACATGGTGGTCATGAAGGGATGGACATGGTCAGAAACAATGTTCAGGTAGCCCGTGGCATTTAAACGATGCCCAATTGGCACTAAGGGACCTAAAGTGTGCCAAGAAAACATCCCCCACACCATTACACCACCACCACCAGCCTGGTAACAAGGCATGATGGATCCATGTTCTCATTCTGTCTACGCCAAATTCTGACTCTACCATTCTACATTCTATTCTACCATTTTTTATTTATTTATTATTATTATTTTTTTATTTTATTGAACAGTGACATAGAAAAACATACAGTATTTACAGCTTACTATTTACAGAGAAAGTTGTGTTGTTGTGTGAAAGTGTTGTTATACTAATAATAATAAAAGTAAAAATAACAATAACAGGTTTTATTATTGCTGTCATACTCAGTGTTCAATGGTTGGTCAATATTGCTCTATGTTAGTTTTGTGGTCCTAATGGTGGTATTGGTTTAGATTTAAATGTATAATGTGTGTGCGTGCATGTCCTGTACAATGCATTAAAAGAGGCAAGGTTTTGGTGAGCCCGCACTCAAGGGGCAGTACCCCCTAGGAACAGGCCCATTCCTTGCTAGCCCTAATCTTTTTATGTATTTGTTGTCAATTATTATTATTATTGATTAATAATTAATTTATTATTAATAATTATTATTATTGTGTATTTATATTTATATATATTGTGTGTGTATGTGTATATATATATATATATATATATATATATAAATTATTATTTAATAATTCATGTTATTTATTTTTAATATTTAATATGTGTGTTTATATTCATCCATTTATTTATCTCCATCAGAACCACAGATTAATTCAATAAATAAATTAGTTAATGAATAAGGGAATAATAATAATGACAATAATAATAGTGACAGCAACAATAGAAACGTGTACATACAATGAAAACAATAACACAACAATAATAGTGGTATACAGCAATAGTGGTGGTATGATTGCAATTATTGTAATAATTTTTAGATAATGTCGTGTGTGTGTGTCTTTGTAGGAATGGGGGTGTGTATAGGAATGTGTGTGGCATTCTCATTAATTAATTATGTTAATGGTGTTATAATAGTCTAACGGTGGAGTTTATGTTGTTGATATTGATGACTGATTGAAAACAATATTAAAGTGGTTTATGAATGGTGTCCAGGTTCCCATGAAAGACGGTATGTCATCCTCAAAGTATGCTGTCATTTGAGAGGTTGAAATGTGATGGATGAGAGAGTTAGACCAGTGTTTGATGCTTATTGACTGTTTTGATTTCCAGTTTTGTAGAATTATTTTCTTGGCGATAGTTAGAGATGTCAACAAACTGTTTTTATATTTAGGTGGTATGGTGAAAGTTGTAATAATACCAAGTAAACATAGGGATGGGGAGGGAGGAATTCTGCAGCTCAGGATGTCTGTGAGTTTGTGTGTAACTGTGTTCCAAAAACCCTGAACTGGTGAACATTCCCAGAGTGCATGTAAGAAAGTGTCTGTGACTCCCACGGTGCATTGTGAACAGGTGTCTGTGTCTGTTAGTCCCATTTTGAATTTCTTGTATTGGGTGATGTGTGTCCTGTGGATAACTTTGTATTGGATAAGTTGTAGATTAGTGTTGGATGTCATTGAGAGCGTATTTTTGCAAATTTCTGTCCAGAGTTCATATGTAGATGGTGTATCTATATCTGTGTTCCATTTGAGTTGTGGTGCATGTATTATATTGTCTGAATGGATAAGTTTGTATAGTTTGGAAATGAGTTTCTTTGGTTTCTTGATATTTTTTATGTTTTCTAATAGTTGAGGAGGATCCAGGGTATTATTAGTTATATTAATCTTGCTTTGGATAATGGATTTGATTTGTAAATATTGAAAGCGATTATTGTTGTTGATTTCGAACTGTTCCATAAGTTGTTTAAATGTTATGAATTTATTGTTGTGGAATAAGTGGTGAAGGTGAGTGATGCCTTTTTGTTCCCATGTGTAATAGTGAAGTGGGGTACTATTCATGTGAAAATCAGGGTTGTGCCAGATGGGGGTGTATTTACAAGGTGCCGTGGAAGAATTGGTTAATTTTAAAGCTTTCCACCAGGCGGTCAGAGTTGTTGAAATGACTGTGTTCTTGAAGCAGTTATGTTTTTTTAGAGTAGTATTCATTGAGGGTATGTCTGCCAAAGAAAGTTTTTTGAAGTATGACTGTTCCAAAGAAATCCATGTGCTATTATTGTATGTTTGTCCTGTCCACTTGACTAGATATTGTAGTTGATTTGCTAAGTGATAGTGGATGAAATTTGATGCTTCGAGGCCGCGTTGTGCTTTGTTTTTTGTAATGTTGAGAGTTTGATTTTTGCTTTTTTGTTCTTCCAATAAAAGTGTATCATTAATGAGTCTAGTGTCTGAAACCATTTGTCCAAAGGTGTAGCTGGGATGTTCGCAAATAGGTAGTTCAATTTGGGGAGGATTTTCATTTTTTGCTATTCGTCCTATTAGTGAAAGTGGTAAGTTTGTCCATCGTCCAAGGTCATCTTCTATTGTTTTGAGCAGAGGGTTATGATTAAGTGAGAACAACTCTGACAGCCTGGGGGAAATGTTAATGCCTAAATACTGAATGTTACCTGTGTGCATACCAGGGAATGAATCCTGAGCTGCAAAACTTCCTCTTTCATCTGAGAGAGGGAGTATTGTTGATTTGTTCCAGTTGATAGTGTAGTCTGATATGGATGAAAATGTATTTATAATTTTGAAAGTTTGGTGTAATGATTGCTGTGGTGTTTGTAGGTACAGTAGAATATCATCTGCATATAGGCTGATTTTATGATGTGTGTCCGAGACGTATATTCCTTGTATGCTGTCATTTTGGCGTATTGCTACTGCGAGCGGTTCAATGAATAAGGCAAACAGCGAGGGAGAGAGTGGGCATCCTTGTCTAGTGCTCCTGTGCAGTGTGAACGTGGGTGAAGTGATACCATTAGTTGTGACTGTGGCTCTAGGTGAGGTATAGAGTGTCTTAACTTCCTGCTTCTGAAGAGTGCAGACGCAAACCTTGCTTGCTCCTGCTGCTTCCTCCTTACTTTGCTTTTTAAATAATTTTACCTCTTCCATTGCTGGGAGATTTGTTTAGTTATGATTTTCTCTTAAGTAGACCAAGATTTTTAAACCATTTTCACTTTTTTTTTAACAAAATTTTTGACGAGCCAGCAACATGTCCGCGGGAAGAAACAAAAGGAATTCTTTCTGCGAACGCTGTCGGAACTATCAACAACAAATTATTGAGCTACAAGCACGGATATTTGTTTTAGAATCTGAAAAAGGACTTCACCAAACGCTTCCTGTGACCTCCAGTGGTAAGCAACCCACAGTTACTTTCAGAGAAGAGAGTGAAAAATCTGCTACTTTCAACTTAAACCTGAGTGATACGGTGTCTTTTCCAAAACTTTGTAAAGACAAGAATTTCAAGCCAACGCAACAAGTGATAAGAGACAATGCTAATATAGTTACATCACCCAAAATACAACTTACAAACAGATTTTTACCACTGTCACAGACTGATGTTGATGTTAATATACAAACAGAAAATGGATTTTTGTCGCAAAACAAGAGCAATGAAGTTGGCAAAAGAGCGGCGGCAGACAGGCGGTCTGTGCCAAACGTCAAGGTCAGATATACGCTGCTGCTAGGAGACGGTGCTATCAGAGATGTGACTCACAGAGGAATCCAAACTTGCTCGTACCCCAGTCACACTGTCTCTGAGATTACAAAACTCCTCCCAAAGGTTTTGTCAACACACCAAGGAGCTAAACAGCTGATTGTGCACGTGGGTGCAGTTGACACCAGAATGAATGAAACTGAAATCTTGAAAATACATTTCATTGAATTATTTGAGGAGCTTGATAAAGTGGAGGTTAAGACTTTCATCAGTGGACCTCTTCCTACCATAGACAGAAGGAAGATGAACAAATTTACCCGGCTGCTTCAGCTGAACACATGGCTGTTCAACGAATGTGCAGCCAGAGGACTGCACTACATTGAGAACTTTGATCTTTTCTGGAAACGAGAGGACCTGTTCAAGGGAAATGGCCCGTACCTGAGCAGAGGTGGAGTAAGAGTGTTGACGGATAACCTCCTCCACGCTCTGAGAAACCAGCCTGGACAGGGTCCTGGACCAGTGAGAGAAAAGAGGAATGAGAGAAGCATTCCTTCTGCACCAACCACAGACCAAGCCAATGTGTCAGCACCACCAGCAGCACCACAACTACAACCACCACCTCCCCCAGCGAAGGAGTCACCACCAGCAGCACAACCATCTCCCCCAGCGAAGGATTCAGCTGCACCACCACCTCCCCAAGAGAACAAATCAGCATCACCACCATCTTCAAAAGTGAAGGATGCATCTCCAGCGTCACTTCCCTCAGGGCCCACATCACAGGCCTTGAACCTGTCTGTGACAGCCCCAGCAGAGGTTTCAGTCACAACAGCACCCACATCACCTCCCCTGCTCACAGACCAACCCTGGGTCCCCTTTGCTACATCCACTCCCTCTAGGGACTCCTCACTCTCCTTTTCCTCCCCCCTTCACCTATGGCCCTTCCCGACCATCTAGAAAGTCTCATTAGATCAGGAATTAAGATGGCTCCTCTCACACCTAATATAGAGCGATCAAGAGTTCTGGCATCAACTATGCTGAACTCTTCCCCGTACCCACCTATCCCCCCTCGTCTTTCACGCAAACTCCCCCCTGCTCCGCCTCCTCGGCCCTCACCTGGTCCCTCACCCAAACTCCCCCCTGCTCATTCACCTGGTCCCTCACCCAAACTCCCCCCTCCTCGCCCTTCCCTGCCTTCCCCCAGAGCTGTTATCAACAAGAGCTAGGACACACAGGGCCTCTGCTGTCTCAGGACATACAGTCATGATAAAGATAATATCATGCTGAGGCCCTGTGATGGAGCTATATCTACAGTTACACCGCGTAGACTGATTAACAGAAGGACAGTTAGACTGTCCAATCAGAGACATTTAGTTCACATTCCCTGTAAGAAGATAACATCCAGTCCTACTGAAACTAATCTGAAACTTGCTGTGCTCAATGTCAGATCTTTATGTAACAAGTCCTTTTTAATTAATGATTTTATTTCTTCTTTTAGTCTTGACTTTATGTTTTTAACTGAAACATGGCTCGACAAAAACACAGGTAATGCAATTCTAGTGGAATCAACTCCACCCAACTTCAAATTTGAATCTGAAACACGAGTAAACAAAAAAGGTGGAGGTGTGTGCGCATTTTTTAGAGATAGTTTAGTTACTCACAGATTGTCATTTGGAGTGTTTTCATCTTTTGAGTATGTTTCATTCAAAATGGAGCTAATACAATCCCCCTCCATACTCTACTTAGTCATATACAAACCTCCCCAGCACTGTCTGAGTTTTATTGATGATTTTACTGAGATGCTTTCAGTCAAATGCACAGACTTTGATGGTTTAGTCATTACAGGTGATTTTAATGTACATGTGGATAATGTGTTTGACAGGAACGCTAAAGAGCTCAGTTCTGTCCTTGAAACCTTTGGCCTGACTCAGCATGTGAGCGAGCCCACCCACAACAGAGGACACACTCTGGACTTGCTCATTACAAAAGGAGTAAATATTTCAAATGTCAATGTGGTGGATGTTGCTCTGTCTGATCATTTCTGTGTCTTCTTTGACCTGTCTGTTATTCCCAAACCAGCGGCTGGTCCTGCAGTTGTTCGAAGGAGACACACAAATGATAACACAGGTGCACTGTTCATGGAAATGATACACTTTGAAAATGCCTCATGTTCTGATGTTGATGATTTGTTGAACTCTGTAACTTCGAGTGTTTTGAATGTTCTGGACACCATTGCCCTGATGAAGGTTAAAATGGTTAAAGATAAGCAGAAAGCGCCATGGAGGAATGATGACTCGGTCAGGGCACAGAAAAGGGAGTGCCGGAGGGCCGAGTGGGAATGGTGCAAGTCAAAGCTCCAGGTTCATTATGAAATTTACAGAGAAAAGATGCACATGTACAACCACAGTTTATGTAGAACAAGGCAAAGGTATTTTTCTGACATTATTGGAAGTTGTAGTAAAAACTCTCGTATCCTGTTTGCAACGGTAAACAGATTAACAAACCCCCCAGCTCCACTGCCGTTAGAACTAATTTCCACATCTAAGTGCAATGAGTTTGCAGTATTCTTTAATGACAAGGTTCAGGGTATTAAAAATGCCATACATTCCACAACACAAATAACAACCCAGCACCCACCTAGACACTTAGAGCTGACTCACTTTACACCTGTAACTGATAAAACTGTCCAAGAGATTGTCACCAGTCTGAGTTCATCTACATGCTGCCTCGATGTGCTACCCACTAAATTTTTAAAGTCTGTGCTCAACAGTTTGCTGTCACCACTCACTCACATAGTTAATATGTCACTTCAATCTGGAACATTCCCAAGTGCTTTGAAAACTGCGGTTATCAAGCCTCTCCTAAAGAAGAGCAGTCTTGATGCCACAATATTGAACAATTATCGACCAATCTCAAATCTGCCATTTTTAGGCAAAGTCCTTGAAAAAGTTGTTTACTAACAGCTTATTAACTTCCTCGAAATGAACAACTCCTTTGATGTTTTCCAATCAGGTTTTAGACCCTACCACAGCACTGAGACTGCTCTTATCAAGGTGACAAATGACATCCGCCTGAACACTGATGCAGGCAAAGTCTCAGTCTTGATCCTGTTAGATCTGAGTGCTGCTTTTGACACTGTTGATCATGGGATCCTCTTACAGAGATTGGAGGACTGGGTGGGCATCTCTGGTACGGCACTAAACTGGTTCAAGTCCTATTTAGAAAACAGGGAGTACTTTGTTGAAATTGGAAAATGTATATCAGATAAAATGTCCCTGACCTGTGGGGTGCCCCAGGGTTCAATCCTGGGACCCCTGCTGTTCAATCTCTACATGCTGCCGTTAGGCCAGTTAATACGCAGCAATAATGTGTCTTACCACAACTATGCAGATGACACTCAGATCTATGTCTCACTAGCAGCAGGTGAATATGGACCAGTGGATTCACTCTGCCACTGCATCCAACAGATCAGTGTGTGGATGCAAAACAACTTTCTTCTGCTAAACTCAGACAAGACTGAAGTTATCATCTTTGGCCCACAGAAACATAGAGAAAGTGTCAGCAGTCACCTCCAGTCTCTCTCTCTAAAACCTTCAAATCAGGCTAGAAATCTAGGGGTAATAATGGACTCAGACTTGAACTTTAACAGCCACATCAAATCAATAACATCTGCAGCTTTTTACCACCTAAAAACATTGCAAAAATCAAAGGTATACTGTCAAAGCCAGACTTAGAGAGACTTATCCATTCATTTGTCTCCAGTAGGTTAGACTACTGTAACGGCCTGCTCACTGGCCTCTCCAAACGAGCCTTAACACAGCTGCAGTACATCCAGAACGCTGCTGCTCGGGTCCTGACTAGAACCAGGAAGTATGAGCACATAAGTCCTGTGCTCAGGTCTCTGCACTGGCTTCCTGTAGCTCAAAGAATAGACTTTAAAGCAGCTCTGCTTGTGTATAAGTCTCTCCATGGCCTAAGTCCAAAGTATATCTCCGACATGTTAGTGCCATATGAACCATCTCGCAATTTGAGGACTTCAGGGATCGGCCTCCTGCTGGTGCCCAGAGTCAGGACTAAACATGGGGAATCAGCGTTTAAATTTTATGCAGCTAAAACTTGGAACAGTCTTCCTGAAGATGTGAGACAGGCCTCTACTTTGACAATGTTTAAATCCAGACTCAAAACAGTTCTGTTTAGCTGTGCATATGACTGACAGGTTTTTATTCTGCACTCTTCTCTTTTAATGTTGATTTTATGATGATTATTTGTGATTATTTATGTTTGATTTGTGTGATTTTAATGTCTTTCTTATTCTGTAAAGCACTTTGAATTACCTTGTGTACGAATTGTGCTATACAAATAAACTTGCCTTGCCTTGCCTTGCCTTAATCCAGTGGATAAATGACTCCCCGAAGCCAAATTGATGGAGTGTGTGGAAAAGAAATGTCCAGTTTACCTCATCAAAAGCTTTTTCTGCATCTAATGAGGTTATGATTGTCCTGATATTTGATTGTTGAGCGATATTGATGAGGTTGAATAATCTACGAAGGTTGTCTGTAGAGTTTCTATTTTTGATAAATCCTGTTTGGTCAGGGTCAATTAACAGTGGTGTAACTTTTTCTATTCGGAGGGCAAGTGCTTTTGTAATGATTTTAAATCTGTATTAAGTAATGAAAGAGGTCTATAGCTGGTGGGTTGGGTTGGGTCTTTGTCTGGTTTAAGTAATATTGTTATAGCTGCTGTATTCATATGCAGAGGAATTTGAGATGTATTTTTATTTCAGTCACTGTGCGGGTGAAAAGTGGTGATAGTAAAGTCCAAAAGTGCTTATAAAATTCGGGGGGGGGGGGGGGGGGGGGGGGGGGTATCCGTCGGGACCGGGGGCTTTGTTGTTGGGCATCTGAAGGAGGGCTTTATGGAGATCTTGCAGTGATAATGGTGCATCTAAGAATTCAGCCATATCGGAAGGTAATTGTCGTAGGTTTATGTTTTGGAAAAATGATTTTATTTCTGTTGGATTGGATTCTGTTTCTGATGAATATAAGTTCTTGTAGAATATATGGAATGTGTTATTCATTTCTTGTGGATCATGAGTGATTAGATTTTCAAAGGTCTGTATTGATGGAATTATTGATTTGTCTTTTTTTCTTTGAAGTAAGTTTGCAAGATATTTACCAGATATATTATGTTTTACAAAAAGGTCATATTGGAGTTGTTGCATAATAAAGTTGTTTTTTTAAAGTTTGTCTAGTTGTAGTTGGGTGTTTCTCAATTCAAGTATATTTCCGTTTTCTGTCAATGTTATTATCTTTTGATGTAATTGTTGTTCTAATTCTATTTGTTTTTTCTTTTTGTAGGTTGAATATGAAATAATTTTCCCTCTTAAATATGCTTTACCGGTTTCCCAGAGTGTTACTGCAGTGGTCTCCGGGGAGTCATTCAGTTCCATGAAGGATGCCCACTCCCTCTCTACCATCATATTGAATACTGGGTCTTTGAGTAGTGAAAGATTGAAGCGCCATCTCAAAGAAGGTTTGGTGTAGTAATGCAATTGTAGTGTTAGGCTGACTGGTGCATGGTCGCTAATTGAGATGGGATGAATTGTGGTTTCTTTTATATTAGACAAGAGAATATTGCTTATGAGGATATAGTCAATTTGTGAGGAAGAATGATGTACCGCAGAGGAGTGTGTGTATTGTCTTTTGTGTGGGTGTGACAATCTCCAACTATCGCCAAGTCCAAACTCTGTCATGTATTGTTTTATTGTGTCCGTGGAATGCCAGTGTCTGTTATGTCCTGCGATGTGTGAGCGGTCAAGGTTTGAATCCAGTACTGTGTTGAAGTCTCCAGCGATGATTATATTTGAGGCTTCGTTTAGTTTTGAAAATATACAGTGAAAAAATGAGGGGTTGTCGGTGTTAGGTCCATATATATTAACTATTGTAAATTTATTGTTGGACATGGTGCCATTGATGATGACATACCATCCCTCAGGGTCAGTTATTGTCGAGAGATGGTTAAATATAAGTTTGTTGTGTATTAAGATTGATACTCCTTGTTGTCTGCTGTTGTATGTAGATGAATATATACTGTTAAATTCTTTAAATTGTAATTGATCAAGATCTGAATTAGATAAGTGAGTTTCTTGTAGAAGGCATATATCTGGTTTTAGTTTTTGAAGTTCGCTGATATTTTTTTTCTTTTTCGCCTGTGTGCGAATACCACGCACATTCCAAGTGACAAATGTTAATGTGTTTGGTGTCTGTATGCACATGTGTTTGTGTTAGGTGTGCAAAACCAAGACAGAGCAGACCGTAAATGCATCATTTGAATAAACTGATAACAGGAAAAAAATGTTGAAACTTGAAAATAAGAAGTAGATATAAAATAAACAAAATTGGATAGGGGGTTGAGGAAAAGAAAGAAGAGGCATGGCAGTATATGTATGTCTGCAAGTGAGTGCAAGTGTAGGATAGAGAAAGAGAATGAATAAAGATAAAAGGGAGAGTCATAGTCCAGAGCCATTGGATAGAGTTATTAACTGGGGGTGGGAAGACTAGTGCAGTTCTGTAGGTCTAAAGTAGTTAGTTGAGACCTGGGTTATGTGAATCAGTTTTGTATATGAGAGAGAGAGAGAGTGAGAGAGCGAGCAAGAGAAAGAGGGCGAAAGTGCGCGTGTGCATGCGTGCGTGTGCGTGTGTGTGTATGCGTGGGGGAAAGAAGGGATGTATGTATGTGTGTGTGTGTGTGTGTAGGTTCTGTGTGTTGTTGAGTTATGGAGAGGTTACTGTATTGGAAAGTTTAGTAAAGCCAAGGGGTTATTTCTGCATTCCGGTATAGTTGTCCATTTATATAAAGTTTGTCCACAACAATGATTGCTTTCTTTCCTTGTTCAATTCAATTCAATTCATTTATTTTTGTAACGCCCAAAATCACAACAACAGTTGTCTCGAAGGGCGTTCATGTTTTGGTTGATGGGGGAAACCGGAGTACCCGGAGGAAAACCATCCAGGCACGGGGAGAAACATGAAAAACTCCACACAGAAAGGCCTGGCGACCCGGGGATCGAACCAAACCCTCTTGCTGTGAAGCATGAGTGTTGCCACTCAGTACCGTGCCGCCAACACACAAAAACAAAACAACAGGAAAAATCAGACAAAACAAGAAAAATCGGCCAGGCGAGGAGGAGGAAGACCAGACGAAGAGGAGGAGAGCCGGGCGAGGAGAATGAGAGCCAGGCGAGGAGGAGGGCCAGGAGGGGAGGAGGGGAGGGTCCAGCTGTCATCGGGGCATCTGAAAGAGATACACTCCACAGGGGGAGTGGGACAGGGGACAACATGTGAATAGCATTGCTGATGAGAAAATAGGACAAAGCAGAGGATAGTGCTCAGGTTGCCATACTTCCCCCAGTTATCTCCTACTGCAGCCTATCTTATTATCCTATCGTTTTAATGTCCCTAACTCCCTCACTATGTAACCTGGTCATATGCTATACCGAAGAGGAAGGTTTTAAGCCAGGTCTTAAATACAGAGACTGTGGGGGCCTGTTTAACATCTGCAGGGAGTTGATTCCATAGCACAGGAGCTTGGTAACTGAATGCTCTCCCTCCCACGGTACTTTTGGACACTGTAGGAACCACTAATAGTCCTGCATTCTGAGAGCGGAGTGCTCTGTTTGGCTGGTACGGGACAATAGCATCTTGCAGATAGGATGGGGCCATACCGTTTAGGGCTTTGTATGTCAGGAGGAGGACTTTAAATTTGATTCTAAGCTCGACAGGAAGCCAGTGCAGATATTTTAGTACAGGACTGATGTGGTCTCTTCTTTTAGTTCCTGTTAGGACTCTGGCCGCTGCATTTTGGACCAACTGGAGGCTCCTTATAGTACTTTTGGGGCAGGCGGCGAGCAGAGAATTACAGTAATCAAGTCTGGAAGTAACAAATGCATGGATGAGTTTTTCAGCATCGTTTTTAGGTAAAATATTTCTAATTTTAGTTATATTTCTCAGGTGAAAGTATGCGGTTTTACAAGCTAGGTTTATATGGGCTGTGAATGAGAGATTTTGATCAAATAGGACTCCAAGATTTTTTACAGTAGGGCTAGAAGCTATACTCACATTGTCAAGTGAGATTATCTGGTCCGACAGAGAATCTCTTTGTTGAATCATGTCCTTGCGGATCGGATAAAGTTTTTGGCGGCGCTGCATTATTTCTTTTGGGTATTGCTCGTTCAGTCCATAATTCGTTCCTTTCAGTTGTCTTCCTTGATTCTGTACCTGTTGTTTTTGTTTGTAATGTTCGAATTTGGCCACGATTGGCCGGGGTCGTTTATTGTCTGGTGTGGTGTTTTTTGGTCCCATACGGTGCATGCGGTGAAATGTGATGGCGTTTACTGTAGTAGCTGGGAGTTTGAGTTGTGTTGTGATGAAATCTTTGACTAGTTTCTCTGCATCTTCTGTGGGTTGCTCCGGGATGCCATTGAATACCACGATGTCCCTCATGCTGTGCGACTGTAAGTCCAGTATGGTTTCTTTCATTGCTTTATTTTCTGTTGCTATTGTTGTAACCTGTGTAGTGAGTGTGCTGACTGATTTTTTCAATGATTTATTTTCTTCGGTGAGTGTTTGTATCTGTTCCTGACTGAATTCCAGGCTGTGTCGGAGTGCGGAGAATTCTTGGTGCAAAAGTTCGATAAGTGCTATTCTATTGTCCATTGCGGTGAGTTTGGTGTCAATTGAGCTGAGAATGACGGCGATGTCTGCGCAGCATGAGGGGTCAGATGGATTGTTTGTGTGGGTAGTACCTGAGTCGGGTGTTGAAGCCATACACAGTCTCTTTTTTTCATTACTGGGAGTGGAGTTGTTGACGGAGGTGGTTAAATCCTGGTTCATATTGATGCACAGTCGGGTGAAACAGTCGTCGATATATTCCTCAAGCGATTCCAGGGTTGTGGGTATATTGCGCGAGTTGAGATAGAAAGAGAGAGAGAAAAAGAAAATATACACGAAAATAAAGTTCCGAGTAGAGAATAACTTTTGTTTAGTCTAAACTCTAGCAGCAGGGCGCCGCCATCTTACATCTCGCACAGTCTCGTGAGCTCCGCTGACTCTACCATTTGAAAGTCTCAACAGAAATTGAGACTCATCAGACCAGGCAACATTTTTCCAGTCATCAACTGTCCAATTTTGGTGAGCTTGTGCAAACTGTAGCCTCTTTTTCCTATTTGTAGTGGAGATGAGTGGTACCCGGTGGGGTCTTCTGCTGTTGTAGCCCATCCGCCTCAAGGTTGTGCATGTTGTAGCTTCACAAATGCTTTGCTGCATTCCTCGGTTGTAACGAGTGGTTATTTCAGTCAACGTTGCTCTTCTATCAGCTTGAATCACTCGGCCCATTCTCCTCTGACCTCTAGCATCAACAAGGCATTTTTGCCCGCAGGACCGCTGCATACTGGATGTTTTTCCCTTTTCACACCATTCTTTGTAAACCCTAGAAATGGTTGTGCGTGAAAATCCCAGTAACTGAGCAGATTGTGAAATACTCAGACCAGCCCTTCTGGCACCAACAACCATGCAACGCTCAAAATTGCTTAAATCACCTTTCTTTCCCATTCTGACATTCAGTTTGGAGTTCAGGAGATTGTCTTGACCAGGACCACACCCCTAAATGCATTGAAGCAACTGCCATGTTATTGGTTGATTAGATAATTGCATTAAGGAGAAATTGAACAGGTGTTCCTAATAATCCTTTAGGTGAGTGTACATTGGTCTAGACCAGTGGTTCTTAACCTTGTTGGAGGTACTGAACCCCACCAGTTTCATATGCATATTCACCGAACCCTTCTTTATTGAAAAATAAAATATATATTTTTTTCAAATTCAAGCCATATGTGTGTTTTACTGGTGCACAAAATAAATCGTGCATTACCATCACTGTGTGCAAAGAATAAAACCAATACAATGCATGAACTCACAACAAATTACATAAATATCTTTTCACAAAGACATGACCTTTTTTAACACTACCACACTGAAATTATTTTAATTTTCTATTGTATTATGTATTCCAATAATGAACTTATTGTATTTATGCTATTTATTATTTTTAACATTTTAACACATACCCATCACCTAATTTCCACCAGGCTACAATAATAATGAATATTTACTGCAAATCAGTGTGACTTCTGCTGTTGCCTTTGAGAGACCAGTTCAGAGATGCATGGCTTTCCCCTTGGCAAGTGCCACTCTCATGTCATTTTCACAGCAAAGTCTGTTCCTTTTCTTCTTTTTTATGTCGTTTTATGTTTTTATGCCGTTCAAAGTGACAGTATTCGAAGTGACAGTATTCAATGACCAATATACACTGAGAGGAATCTGTATCTGCACACCCAGCTGCTCTATTACTGTACATTTATATATCATATCAAAACACAATTAATAATGTATTTTTGTAAATAAAATATTTTCAAAACAAGTGGTATAGGTCAAAATAAATATATAATATATATTTACAAACCACACTGCAAACAGTGAACAAACACACACTGGAAACAAAAAATACAGTACATGTGACAGTCATTCTGTGACAGAGGTTGGAGGATCGAGTCCCGCTCGGACCAACTTCTGTCATTGTGTCCTTAGTTTTGTCATTGTGTCCTTAGGCAAGACACTTCACCCAAGTGGTGTGTGCGTGATGATTGGTGGTGGTCGTGGGGGGGTCCGAGATGCCTCTAGTTTAACTTGTACAAACATCCACAGTGTCCTCAGTCGCGTACTTCCTTTGTTTTGTCAGTTTCGTCATGTTTAAAATGCAAAACTGTTGCAAAACACTGCGTAAAATTACGCAATTACGCGCGCGTAATTTTACGCGTGGATCTTTGGCCGAGGGCGGGCCGTCAGAACATTAAGGGGTTAAACAACACTTAGAATCATTAGCGAGTCTTCACTCCACATCGGCCACATCGGCTAAAACTCTGATAGCGGCGCATGAGGACGCCTGTCAATGGCGTTGATAAGCTGCGCAAATACATATGTGAATCACATAATTGGCTGGAGCAGCTCGTCCCCGGTCACACTCACTGACTCACGTTGAAAAATAGCGCAGAATCAATTGTTGTGTGTTTATTTTATTTTCAACTCTGGTTTGATTTTTTTGTGCGCAGCACAAATTTTCTGTGCGCGGAGACCGCGTCAGCAGTGCGCAATTGCGCACGCGCGCAAATCGCAAGGAACAGTGTTAGATAGGCACAGCAAAGGGTGCATTTGTCGAATTAGGACACGGTCAGCGTTTGGAGACGCTCGCAGTCCGCCAATCATATGAGTCGGGTGCGTGTCTTGACCTCCGCCGAACTCCTGGGACTGACTCACCGAACCCCTAGGGTTTGATCGAACCCAGGTTAAGAACCACTGGTCTAGACAGTTGAAATTCACATCACACATGTGACATCACGGCATTAATAGAATGCAATATTATTTTTAATCAAAATGAACACTATAGTGCCCCCTACCGTAGGGGTGAAACGCCAACATTATAGGATTCGTACGAAATTCGGGGAATAAATTGGAGGCATGACGTGGACCAAAAAATTATATTATGGGCATAGGTCATTTTTCACACTTGGCCACAAGGGGCGCAAAGACTCAAAAAAAAAAAAATTGAAAAATGTCTGACACGCACATGCATTGGTCTAGACAGCTGAAATTAACATCACACATGTGACATCACGGCATTAATAGAATGCACTATTAATTGTTATAAATATGAACACTATAGCTCCCCCCACAATAGAGGTGAAACGCCAACATTATGCAATTCCTATGAAATTTGGGCAATCAATTGGTGGCATGAGAAGAACCAAATAATTACATTATGGCCATGGGTTATTTTCCATGGTTGGCCACCAGGGGTGCAATGAATTGAAAAGAAATTGGCACTTGGCACTTTGACTTACATGTCTATGAATCATATCTACTCCTAGGTTTTTCATCCAAATTACATCAAACTCCACATACAGCATGTACACATGTAGATTGTCAATAATCATCCACGTTTTGGGGATATTCTTTATGGTTCATGAGTAGGACGCCCTCAAAATATGATTTCATCATTGGAGTTAAATTCCTACACGACTTTTCCTTACGTGCAAATGAAACCTATCTAGTCCTAGGTTTTTCATCCAAATTACCTCAAACTCCACATACAGCATGTACACATGTTGTTTGTCAATAATCATCCACGTTTTGTGGATATTTTTTACGGTTTACATGTAGCAGGCCCTCAAAGTATGACTTCATCATTGGATTGAAACTTTCACTTAAGTGCAAATGAAACCTATCTAGTCCTAGGTTCACCTCAAACTTCACATACAGCATGTACACATGATTATTGTCAATAAACATCCACGTTTTGGGGATATTCTTTCTGGTTTATGCACAGCACACTGTCAAAATATGACTGCTTTCCTGCATAATTGATTCGCTCTCACAGACACATGGATCAGCCTAAAAAGCTCAAATTCTAATCACTGATGACCCCATCATGATCCCCGGGCGCGCGGGGGGCGAGGGCCATCATCGCCGCTTGCGACTTTAATTATTCTTTTTTTTCCACCCAAACGATCGCATTTTTCACCCCCTGAACATGAATGAGAAGTCCCACATATAGGCATAGGATCGATCGGCTCGGCGAAAAATTTCATAAAATTGGCATCACGCCAATGTCCCATGGCCACTGGCTCGACAGCGCCATCTAGAAAAATCAAAATTTTCAAATGAATTGGGAGCTGACTCGCATATTTCGCCGTATCAAAGCCAAATTCGCACCAGTGATAGAGCTCATGGAGACAAGCAAAAAAGCCAATCATAGTGCTGCCCTAGGGCGGACAGGAAGTTGGCCATATTGAATCGAAAATTCACCAATTTTTTCGCTGCATGTTTTCAAAAACCTATCTAGTCCCAGGTGTTTGGTCCAAATGAGCTCAGATTTCACATGCCACATCTAGACACATGGGGTTTCATAAAAAATCCACGGTTTCTCAGAATTCCACACGGTTCGCCCGTACGCCGCCGCCGAAAAATGCCTTTGTTTCCTGTTTTTTTTATGTCCTCTCACGACCACAGGCATTGCCCTACAGAGCTCGCATCACATATGCGTGATTGGGGCATGAATGGAATGCAATATTAATTTTAATCAAAATGAACACTATAGCGCCCCCTACCACAGGGGTGAAACGCCAACATTATTGGATTCCTACGAAAATCGGGGAATAAATTGGGGGCATGACATGGACCAAAAAATAACATTATGGGCATAGGTCATTTTTCACACTTGGCCACCAGGGGCGCAAAGACTCAAAAAAAAATAAAAAATCATAGAAAAATGTCTAACACACACATACATTGGTCTAGACAGCTGAAATTCTCATCACAGATGTGATATGAGGGTATTAATAGAATGCACTATTAATTGTAATCAAAATGAACACTATAACGCCCCCTACCTTAGGGGTGAAAGGCCAACATTATCGGATTCCTGCGAATTTCGGGGAATAAATTGGGGGCATGACGTGGACCAAAAAATTATATTACAGGCATAGGTTGTTTTTCACACTTGGCCACCAGGGGCACAAAGACTAAAAAAAGAAATCATTGAAAAATGTCTGACACGCACATGCATTGGTCTAGACAGCGGAAATTCACATCACACATGTGACATCATGGCATTAATAGAATGCACTATTAATTGTAATCAAAATGAACACTATAGCGCCCCCTACCTTAGGGGTGAAAGGCCAACATTATTGGTTTCCTATGAAATTTGGGGAATAAATTGGGGACATGACGTGGACCAAAAAATAATATTATGGGCATAGGTAATTTTTCACACTTGGTCACCAGGGGCGCAAAGACTCAAAAAAAAAAAAATCATTGAAAAATGTCAGACACGCACACGCATTGGTCTAGACAGCTGAAATTCTCATCACACATGTGATATGAGGGCATTAATAGAATGCATTATTAATTGTTACCAAAATGAACACTATAGCGCCCCCTATCATATGCGTAAAAGATACAGTTATGGTGTGTGGGGGCAGTGGCCGGCCCCGGGTGGTCACGGTTGCCCGGGGGGGCGAGGGCCATCATCGCCGCTTGCGGCTTTAATTTAAGTTATTCTTATATAAAGATGGTGAGAGGGAAGGGCGTCTGACACCCAATAGACCTGCAGAGCCACAGTTAAAAGACAAAAGCATTAGTTGTTAAGTAGAGGAAAATGTAATAGGCTTAAATGGTGCACAGAAGATAAGGGGTAGGGTTCATTTATTAAGACGTCTTTCAGGGGGAACTGGTCTTTAAAACACCACTCTGTTTTTCTATGTGCAATTTTATATCTAGAGCTAATGGGCTATTGTGTATCATACTGTTTTGTGAGCCTTTAATTACAAATATATTTGACAAATTGCTATAGTCATTTATGTATTTATGCGTCTTTCATTAGAGGAAGCACCGATCATCAAGCCGCACACTGCCACAACCTGCAGACGAGAAGACTGAAGGTGCAGTATGTAACATTTAAGGTGGGGAGTCTGTTACTTATTTTTCTCTGTGTAGATGTTATCGTGTGTCTAGAATGCTCCACAGCATGATGTTAAACTTGTATATTTTGCAGTGATTTGTTCCCAGGTGTGTGTTATTGTTCCTGTAAACAAGCATTCTTAGTCTGAATGGTGTTGCGTCTCCATAGAACTGACTTTTAACTTGGCTGGGTGGTGTCAGCTTGTTGTCTACATGAGGATAGGTACAGTTAATGCCATACTGTGGAACATTTCAGGTAAAGTATTAATATCTTCATAGAGAGAAGCAGGTGATGGACCCTCCTCCATGAAAGTTGCATGCAAGTTTTAAAGAAGGCAAATATGAAAATGATAAAAAAAAAAATAAAAATTAAAAATTAAAAAGGAATGAATCTAATGTCCTAATGGCGCAAATTAAAAGACACTGTGTTGAAATGTAACTTTGAACATGTTGCGTAAGTTTAATTGACAGAAAAGCCATTCCCATCATTGTGTTGTCTAAAGTGCCTCATATCGTGTACTCTTTGAGGCCTGTCACGGAGAAGTTTTGTGAAAGCCTGTGTGTCTGAGATACAGCACCGCCAGCCCACTACACAGCTTTTTGGCCCTGCACCTTTATAAGACATGCTGCCAGCAGATAGAGATTGATGATAGCATCTGATGCAATTTTCCCATGTCCAGAGCTGCTGGTTCACACTTGGTTAACAGTGAAGGCGCAGGTTGGAGGGAAAATCTCCTCCAAACCTGCCACGGCTGGAATAGAACTCAGGGTTAAACTGAAAAACCTTGGATTGAATTGGTTGTTTATCTCTAAATGCAGATAGCTTGCTAAAAAGTGAAAACTAAGTTGAGGGCACTTTAAATAATTCATTCCTATTTACCAGTCCAAAATACAAACAAAAAAGCTGTGATGTTGCTGAAAAGCCCAGATAACATATTTAATACAATCAATACGACTGAGTTTCCTATTAAGAAGTGCCCTCAGAAGGGAGTTTGTTGGGAAATGAATCGTTAAAATGTGAAAAATTGCTATGTTAACCAGATTAGGCAGGGCAACTTATCAAGTAATCTCTTGATAGGGCATCCCAGCAGTGTGATGGATAGTGTGCTGTCCCTTCCCCCAGAAATGTGTTCGGAATTGCCCATCGCAATTAAGAATAGCCACACAAAAGATATATTAATAGTTTTTTTGTTTCCCAGAAGATGTTTCTATTTGGATAACTTCCAGTGTATTATCTCTTGGCTCTGAACATGATTCTCAAAGTCAAGTACCAGTTCAGATGTATACATTCATATAGTTTTATAAATTGCCTTGGCTTGTAATATAACAAGTAATTTCAATATTTATTCCTTCCAAACTCAGAGGCTACTTTAGCACAGTACCCTAGGGCTGACTGACAGAAATGTGGCTGCCAATTTGAGCCACCAGTCTTTCTGACTAAAATCAACCTCTCTCTTCTTCTCACCTAATTCATTGATGTAAAATATATTGTAATTGTTTTAATTTTAAATGTATGTATGTACCCATGATTGTGTCACAGAGATTTGGAATCAAAGGAGCCCTGGACATGTGGAGCTACTGTGCATGTTTTCAATTGTAGGCAAGATCAAATCATATTTTTGGTGTCTAGCCCAGAGACACAACAGCAATTTTAGCACGTTTTGTGGGCAAATACTCTAAACATGGAGTCATTGCCAATCCCTACGACTTTTTGGCTGACAAATTGTCTCATTTGGCTACTGTTTGCTGCTCTTTTATTCCTATAGACTTTTTAAATATTCAAATATTAGGAGTTAATAATAATAATAATAATAATAATAATAATAATAATACATTTTATTTGTTAGGTGCCTTTCAAGGCTCTCAAGGTCGCCGTACATACATATGTACACAAAATTGAAACAATGTAAAATGATTAAAAATACATTTAAAAACAAATATAGATTAAAGCAAATATAGATTAAAAGACAGAGCAGTTATGGTCAGAGTGGTCAGGGTGAGAAGGCCTTTCTAAACAGATGAGTTTTGAGTTTAGATTTGAAGTGTGGGAGTGAGTGTGTGTTGCGGAGGTCATGGGGGAGGGAGTTCCAGAGCAGGGGAGCAGAGCAGCTGAAGGCTCTGCTCCCCATAGTGACAAGACGGGCAGGAGGGACAGTGAGGTGCAGGGAAGAGGAGGAGCGGAGGGAGCGGGCAGGTGTGGAGATGTGAATGAGGTCAGACAGGTATGGAGGGGCCAGGTTGTGGAGAGCTTTGTATGTGAGGAGTATGATTTTGTAGTGTATGCGGTGCATGATGGGGAGCCAGTGGAGCTGTTGCAGGACAGGTGTGATGTGGTGATGGGAGGGTGTGTGTGTGATAATGCGGGCAGCTGAGTTTTGGACCAGTTGGAGTTTATGGAGTGATTTCTGTGGGAGTCCGAACAGAAGAGAATTGCAATAGTCTATACGGGAAGTGACCAGGCTATGGATGAGGATGGCGGTGGTGTGTGGGGTGAGTGAGGGACGGAGGCGGTGGATGTTTCTGAGGTGAAAGTAGGCGGACCGGGTGATGTTGTTGATATGGGAGGTGAAGGAAAGTGTGCTGTCGAGGATGACACCCAGACTCTTTACCTGAGGGGAGGGGGAGATAGAGGAGCCATCAATGGATATGGAAAAAGGATTTATTTTGCTTAGGGTGGATTTGGTGCCTTTGAGTAGGAGTTCTGTTTTATTTATTGTTTTATTTATAAGTTTGAGGAAATTTGAGGTGAACCAGGTTTGTATTTCTGTAAGGCAGTCTGTCAGGGAGGAGGGTGGAAGTGTGGAGTTGGGTTTACTGGAAATGTAGAGCTGGGTGTCATCCGCGTAACAGTGAAAGTGAATGTGGTGTTTTCTAAAGATAGAACCAAGGGGTAGACGATAGATTAGAAAGAGCAGAGGACCGAGGACAGAACCCTGAGGAACACCTGATGTGACAGGGAAGGGGTGTGAGGTGAATGACTTAGAGCTGAGAGCGAATAAACTGAGAGCGGTGTCAAATGCTGCACTGAGATCTAGCAGGAGGAGGATGGAGAGTGAACCAGAGTCAGCAGAGAGGAGGAGGTCGTTTGTGATTTTCAAAAGGGCAGTTTCAGTGCTATGGAGGGGACGGAAGCCAGATTGAAATTGTTCGTAGATGTTATTGGAGGAAAGATGAGTGTGGAGGTGGGCAGCAACAGTTTTCTCAAGGAGTTTGGAAATGAAGGGTAGGTTTGAAATGGGCCGAAAGTTATTGAGGTCAGAGGGATCAGAACCGGGTTTTTTGAGTATCGGAGTGACGGCAGCAGTTTTGAGGGTGGAGGGAACAGTACTGGAGGTGTGAGAGGAGTGAATGATATCAGTTATGAGGGGGGACAGTACAGGGATGGAGGTTTTGATGAGGACAGTAGGGAGAGAATCTAGTTGACAGGTGGAGGATTTGGAGTTCCGAATGAAAGTAGAGATTTGGGTGAGAGAGGGCAGGGTGAAAGAAGAAAGCAGGTGCATTGGGGAAGCGGAAGATGAAACAGGTGGGTTTGAGACAGAGGGGTTGAGTTGCTGATGAATCAGTTGAATTTTGGTGGTGAAGAAAGCAGCCAGGTTACTGCTAAATTCTGAGGAATAGAGGTGAGGTGGAAGTGAGTCCGGGGGTTTTGTGATCTGTGAGAGGAGTGAGAATAGTGTTTTTGAGTTTCCTTCATGTGAACTGATTAAATTTGAGTAGTATGTGGATCTTGCTGTGGATATGGATTGTTTGTAATGGAGGATGTGTGAGATGAACATGTCTTTGTGTATAGTGAGTCCAGTTTTCCTGTACAGTCTCTCCAGTCTGCGGCCTTGTGTTTTGAGGTGTCTGAGGGCGGGGGTGTACCAGGGTGCAGAGTGAGTGAATGAGACGGACCAAGTTTTGAGTGGGGCTATGGTGTTGAGTATGTGGTGGAGGTGTGTGTTGTAGTGTGTAAGAAACTCATCTGTTGTAGAAAGGCCTTCAGCACTGGGGAGGTTATTGATGAGTGATGAGAAATGATCCGGGTTAATGTCCTTGATATTACGGAACTGTATAGTGTGAGGTGGGTTGGATTTTTTAAAACACAGGTTGATATTGAATGAAATTAGCAGGTGGTCAGAGAAGGGGATGTAGTGGGTTTGAAGGTCCAATGGGGTTATTCCAGTACAGCATATTAAGTCCAGAGAGTGTTTTTTGTTATGTGTGGGAAAATTGATGTATTGTTTAAAACCAGAACTGTCCAGACAAGAGGTGAATTCTTTGGTGAGTGGGTTGTTGTAATTGTCCATGTGGATATTGAAATCTCCCAGGAGTATGACGTGTGGTGACAGTGTGATGAGGTGAGATAAAAATGCTGTGATGTCTGTGATAAAATCCTTGTGTTGTTTTGGTGGTCGGTAAACTGTGGCTATAATGGTGGGGATAGGTCCAGATAGTTGACAGACAGTTGTCTCGAACGAGTGGCAGGCAGGGACACTCACTGGCACCACCCTCCAATCTTCACGGTGGATGAGCGTGACCCCACCCCCTCTGCCAGACACACGCGGTTCAGCCTGGTAAACAAACCCTCGTGGACTGGCCTCGTTGAGAGCAGTGTAGTCGTTTGGCTGCTGCCAGGTCTCCGTCAGCGCCAAACAGTCCACCCGATGGTCCGCAAGGAGGTCCTGGACAAGCTGGCCCTTGCCCGTGAGGGAGCGGACATTCAGAAGCCCGACTTTGACCGGTGTGCTGTTAAGCCGGGTAGCCGCGCTAGCCACATTAGCCAACCTCGGGACACGGGTTAGCACTGAGGAGTCCGTCCCAGGTGTCTCCGTGGGTGACGGGCCAGAGACCAGAAGGACTGGATGGTGCTGGAAGTGCCATATTCAAAGTTAACCAGCTTGGTACAGATTTTGAATAAAAGTATTGGTCTTGCGGTCATTACTGAAGACCACTGAAGCTGAAGAGCCCAAAGCAAGCTTGCAGAGATGTATTTATCTATTTGAAAACTGTATGGGAAATTAACGTGAATTAACTAAAACAAAGTGGCCAGACACTGCTGATCACTATTATTCCTACAATGTGAGCATAAACAAATGAAATGATTTAAACTAAGCAACATCAATGAAATTAGTTAGAAAGCACTGTAAAGTAGTTGTCCCTTTAAGCTATAAGTATGTGTGCTTGTCTTTTTCCAGAAAACCCTGAAAATTGGACGTGTCCTTTGCTGGAAATTGTATGTGATGGAAATGCCATAGGTCATAGTGTTGTGTTTTCAGAAGAAACATCTGGGAGAGGTTCTCTGAGGCAGACAATTCACGAGTTAACAAATGTATGAAGAAGAAGAGTCAGGGGTCAGAACTATGGAGACCGTGCAATGTAAACAAAGAGGGGAGCAAATGAGAAAGGAAAATGATAGAGATGGGGATAGACATGAGCACATGCCTCTCTAGAGACTTCCCCACAATGGCTGCAAACTAAATTTGTACCTTCTTTTATAGTTCTTTATGTCTGGAAAGCAATGGGTCTGACTGGAACTCTCTGGTCCTAATGACTCATATTTTAGCTGTATTCATTTTATGTCAGTCCTTATTACAAAAAATGAAAATGAATTACACTGACCTATACTCCTAAATGAATTAAGGTGGTTGATTGTGGATGTAATTGCTAATTAGCATGACTCAGTGCTTCCACAGTCTCACAGGTGGATCATTTGCACTCTCAGAGGCTTTTTAAATGTTGGGTATCCTCATGGACAAAGTCATTAGAAGATTAATGAAGAATTTTCCTAAATGTGCAAGACGATGTAACACTTACACTTTTATATGTACTCCCAAAATAAATGAGGAGGCTGTTCAAGGACTGAGGTGAACAGAATAGATTCACATTGCTTTGGACAAAATAGCACTAATTTGCTCAAATTTTCTAATCATTTAGTTGTAAACCAGGGCACATGATTTAAATTTTGATAAGCAAATCACAGCATTAAAGAACTTGATGCATTTTATATATATATATATATATATATATATATATATATATATATATATATATATATATATATATATATATATATATATATATAATGCATCAAGTATTTTATTTGTTTAACTGGTAACTCCTATGCTATTGAAACCTCAAGAAAATAACATATGGTGGAACTGACCAACAGTCCTGCCCCTTGACCGTTTATATGGACAAGAAATCCAAAAGCTTCATGCTCCATTGCTCCATTGCTCTAACAGTGCCTCCCTCTAAGGCTGCACTGGGTTAGCACCTTTGTTTACTTAAATCAAAATCCAATAGAGACGCTGGCACTTTCTCTCCTGTTTCATGTCCCCAACACTCAGCCATGGCACATTTCAAACAGATGCCCTTGACTTTTCATTAGGTTATTAACCTTTGGGAGGTGGGCTGTGATTCAGAGGTGGGTCCGTCCCTGGGGCCTGCGAACAGCACCAGATGAATCAAGCAGAAACAAGAGAGGGACCAGGCCGGCTGCTGTTTGTGACAAATGAAAAACCTCTGATGTCTTGTCCTGTTGTTCTGAGGCTAGTGTCACTACAGGAATAAGTAAGGGCTGTGACTATATCTCACACAGAAATGAAAAACAACAAATGCACTGTTCTCGAGGATAAATATTAGTGTCAAATGTCTGTGATTGGAGGAGAGTTCTTGGAAGGGCTTAGTTTAAAAAAAAACAAAAAAACATTGTTTATCTGTGAATTTGTTGTTTGTTTTTTTCAGTCTACAAGCAGTTGGGGGATATTTTGGATCATGAAGTATCAGCTAGTTCAGGAAGTCCTCTGATGGATTTTGTGTATACAGCTGTCCTGTTTTTGCTCTTATAAAGATGGTACCTGGATAGAAAAATTATATTAATGGTAGAGCATGAATAGTGTGATCTTTGTTATGTTTTTGGAGTACTTTTTTAGTACTTGTGTCTCTTAGTGTGTTAGATGGTAAAGATATAATTGAATAACTGAAAAGTCATTAGGAATAATTGGTACCTCCAGAAGAACTGTAAGAATTGACGAGATGCCAAAGCACAGGCGACTGCTTTCCTCTACATACATTTATTGTGTGACTTGGTTAACCTCCTGGTAATAAGAACATTATAGGTATAACATCATAACAAAAACAGAAGCAATGCAATAATAGCAAGTTAGTAACAGGCAGCAGTCGATAATAAATCTACAAAAATAGCCAGTCATAATCATTTAACCTTTAAGGCCACATTCATGCATATCTAAAGTAGAGAGCTTGACTCCTCTCGTTACACCTGTAGTACGTGTACACTCTCTCCCGTGAAGCTTCGGGGAGCTACAAAGGAGTTCCACATTAAATAAAAAATGAGCAAAGTAGGGGAAGTTTCATTATTCATCTCACACTGCCCAACTCCCCAGCTTCCCCGAAGGGCACACTATGAAATTTCAATTGGCATCATTCTATGTGTTGAGTTTTAATGTCAATATCGCAGACAGTCTTCAACAGCCTTGCAGTCTCCCTTCTGACTGCAACAAGAAACTTCAAAGGAGCACTTCTCTGAATCCCTCAGTCTTGCATTAAAAATGTTAACCTTGGAGACATGCTAACTACTCTGCTACGTATGTTGTGGAATTCCAATGAAGATCTTGATCATTTAAGATCGAAAAAGGAGTCAAGTTTCTGCCCACTCACTGCTTCGTCTTTCCATCTGACCATCAATAATTTTTACTCTGAAATTCCAATAAGGATTCATTTCAAGAAATTATTCCTAAAAAGACTCAGATTCAAGATTCAAAGTGTTTAAAATGAAATATGATAAGGCTCAGATATTATGTAGGAAATCCATAAAGACCTAACTAAATCAGTATTTTAGCTTTACACATAAACTAATATATGGTACCTACTGCAGTTTACACGCAGAGTTAAATATTGATGAATCCAATTGATGCTTTATTAATGTGGTCTTGACTTTCAAACTGATTAATACACACATGAAGCTCAAGGGTGACAACAGAAACAAAAATAATACTCACCAAATCAATGTTAAGAAAGTCATATTAGAATAAGATGTAAGGTGTAGATAAGTGCGTAGGCTGGTTGGTTGGTAGGTAATAAAACAATAAAACATTGCTTGGTGGCACACTGAGCTTACCCACTCTTATGCAAAAATGCTTCTCTTTTTCTCTAAAGGAAATGTAGTAAACACTTGGAGGCTAAGCCTGTGTTCAGGCGGATTTCAAGTGTGGAGTAGTTACATGTCACACAAAATAATTTTTGTCCTTAGTCCTTAGTCTTGATTATTGTGAAAGAGAAAGAGAGTGTGAGAAATAGAGAAAGGGGAGAGGTAGAGAGAGAGATACATAATGTACATTGTGCAAACCTGTGCAGCCCTGACGACAGCCGGCAAAGTGGCCCTTCACTATAGATATGAATCTCTTCGTGTCATTCAGTGTGTATCTCATTTAAATCGCAGACTGTGAGAGGATCCTCATTCCCCTTTTGCCCCCAATTCACATTTTTTAAAACAATCCCAGCTCATGGCACGCTGCAACTGCTATTCTCTAAGAAGGCCACTGTAGCTAATGTGAGCTGTCCATCTGATAGAGCTATAAGGCATAGATCGGGATCATCAGGACACCCACGCTCCCTCAATAGTCTCATTTGAAATGGTCGTGAATGGGAAACTAAATGTCATTAGTGAGATAGGTAATCTGTTTCTGGAGAGGACTCAAAGATCATAATTAGATTTTCTACAAAGGCATCCCACCACTTTTCAGATCCTCAGCTCAGTATTGTGTTAAGGGTGGTAAGAGAAGAATGGCTTCCTTTCAATGTGCCCACACATAATACATGTGCAAGACATATAGGGCTATGCATTTTAAAAGGATTTTTGGCATAACTGATACAAATACATGACACTTTGTGGGCGGAGGAATGACCTTAAACTACTTGTTAAGATAATAAATACATTCTGGTTCTTATAGAGTGATTATCCGGTTCTACAGATAGACGCATACATTGGAGCTTGAGTGGTCATTAGATTTAATGTCAGGTTTGAGCACACTTAAGAGTTGTTCAAATGATTCCATGTTTCAAAGTTCAGAGGGAAATTTGCAATTGCTTTCTCAAGAGGTAACCCTTGAGGTAACCTTATATTTGGTTAGTACACTGCATAAATGACTCAAAACAATACATCAGCATAAATAATTGTTGGAAACAATGGAAATTGCCCAAAATATCAATTGGGTTGCTCCTAACTGGAAGGTTGGTGACAGTAGCTCAGTTGGTAGAGTGTGTTCAATGATCTGAAGGTTGGCGGTTTGAATCCCAATCTCGACATAAACATCATTGGTAGAGCAGATCTACTGACAGATCCACTGACTCACAGGTTGGTGTGTCCTTGGGCGAGACACTTCGCCCCCAGTGTCTGTGTACACTGGTGTATGAATGTGTGTGTGAATGGGTGTGTGGTTCCTTGAAAACGCTATATACAAAAATATTTTTAAAAGTTACCAAAGTCCAGTTCCCTTGCTGATGTGACAGTAAATACTCCTCAAGTGTCCGCAAGACACTTCACACTAATCGTTCACTGCTGTTCTACTTGGTACTTGAATGCCAGATGAAAGTCATTGTTAAACAATAAATAAATCTTTTTACCAAGTGTAAATTGACTTTGGTTCATAGTTAGAAATATCACCATAACTCCTGAGTGAATCTTTTCAGAACTAATTAAAAGTCTTAAGCTTACTATATGGGAGGAACTGCAATTTACAATCTCTCTTGGAGCCTGGTAATCTGATGCATGTGGTCATAATCCACTGACATTGCTTGTTTTAGCTCTGTGAAGTTGTAAGAGGTGGCATCTCTCATAACCAGGGGCTATGTGAACATTGCATCATATTTTTCAGCAGATGGTCCTCCCACAGTTACTGAAGAAACCCGCTCGAATGCGAAACGGGCTGAATGTGCTTTGAATATTGCTCTAAACCCTCATCACATGCAGCAATTTACAAACTGTTACTCTTTTGACAGTTTTTTTCACAAAAACTTTGATTAGAAATGTCCCTTTAAATAAATGCCACCAGATGGGAGAACAGAAGTTGAAAGCAGCAATGTTTATATACTTCATTAAATGCCCAGTACCTGATGTTTTTGTTGTAGCACAGTGAAATCTTTTGCCTACAGTATATAAACACACCTATAAGTGGCAAATACTGAAGCTTTTCACTGTCTGCACTGCATATAATTATAACACATTTTGATCAATCGCATACCAAGACTTAGTGTTGCTGTTAGCAATCTGTCATTACCTGTGACACTCAAGCTTTGCCCACCCCGGAAAGTACTGAAACATGCTTGTATACTAAAGAATTAGGATACTGCAAACAGTTTAAACAAGCCCAAGGCCTTTAAGTACAATGCGTACTAAGAATATTTTACTGATGAGATTTTGAAAATTATGCAGCCATAAAAGTAGGGCTGATGACATGGGAACAAAAAGAACCACAATTCTTTTCCCCATATTGATCTATCTTGATTTTTGATTCAATCCTCTTTCATCTTATTAAAAATGTAGAAGAGTGGACTCAGGCATAAAGAGCAGGATGTCAGTATCACTATATTTAAAGTTTGAAATGAGTTTGCACAATATATTAAACCTAAAAACATGCACATGTGTCATGATCCCAGTCTGTCCTGCCTTTTGCACTGTTTTCCCCCCTCCCTTCTGTATCTGAGGCTGGAGTTGGGCGGAGCGTTGGGTTCCTCCCGTGCACACTTACACCTAATCAGTAATCAAGCTACACCTGGGGAGGACAAAGGGAGCCAGGACCAGACACTCAATGCCAGCTCGTCCGCACATCCATTGTGGTACAACTCTGCTTGGCTCAGTTTCATGTTTTTGCTTTGTGTAACTCATTCTAAGTTGGATATTTTTGCTCCTCGTCAGATCCCGCTCCCTGGACCTACTCAGCTCCTCTGTCTCCGACCCTGCTCTCCTACCGGTACAAATCTCACCTCTTCTGACCCAGCTCACCTCTACCAGTACTGCTCACCTCGTCTCAGACCTCGCTGCTCACGCTCCACTCCTGGACCATGGCAAACACCCCACTCTCAACTCCCTGATTAATCTACCTTCATTTGAACATTTAAAACTCCCCAAAAAAGTTAAACTTTTCCCAGAGTTATGTCTCTTTGGTCCCCATTGTCAGTCATTACGACAGACCGATCAGGCCACAATGGATCAATCAGACTTGGGGCCGGATAAAACGCTACACTGGGCGTTTTCGCACCACGGAATAATCATTGGGCAACATGAACAAACCATCCGGACCCTGCTCGACTGTAACCACACTCTGACTCAGCAAGTTTCCTAGCTCTCCAACCAGGTCTTCACCCTGCTCACTCTCCTGCTCACTCTCCCGCCCTCACATCCCGCCGCCGCCATCTCCGAGACCACCGTGGCGCCGCGCCCTCCTGAATCGAGAGGCACCAATCCGGACCCATATTCAGGTCAGCCCAGCCTCTGTCTGGGTTTCCTTTTTCAATGCACCTCCATGTTTCAACAACGTCCAGCCTGCTTTCCATTAGACACTGTGAAAATATGTTACATGTGTGGGTTATTGAGGGGGGAAGCACTCCATTGGACAGAGGCTAAATTTTGTAACACTGCTATAGACCATATGACTTTTGATGGTTTTTGGGAGAGTTTAAACTGGTATTCGATCACCCGCGCTATCAAGCTGACGCCTCTCTCCGCCTACTAAGCCTTGTTCAGGGATCCAGGTCCGTGGCAGATTACACCGTTGACTTCTGGACACTGGCGGCGGAGGTGGATTGGACCGACAGAGCGCTAAAGGTGGTCTTCGTGAAACATTAAAGGAGGAACTGGTTTCTCGTGATCACCCACCTGACCTAAAATCTTTGATTTTCCTAGCCAACCAAATCAACAATCGCCTGCAGAGTCGCCAGAAATAGAGACGCCGTTTGCCTGTCCGGACCGTGAACCGGTCCGCTCTGCTGCCACCAGTGAACCAACTCCCAGTGACATCCCCACCGGAGGAGTCAATGCAGCTGTGTCGAGTGCACCTGACTTCCGAGGAGCGCCTGCAACGCCGGCAGGCAGATGAGTGCCTGTACTGTGGCAGAAAGGGGCACTTTCTAGCCACCTGCCCGGTTTGGCCAATAGGGAGGCACCCATTAGTAGGACTGGGAGTACTGGAGGGACAGCAACACATCCCAGAGAAGAAAAATAATAGATTTCAACTAGATGGTACCTTGTGCTTTCGCTCTATTACCCTGCCCATCTTAGCCCTCATCAACTCTGGAGCCGAGGAGGATTTCCTAGACCAACAGGTGGCTGAGCAGTTGGGGGTAGGGCTGGAGCCACTTCAGCAACCCCTCATAGCCCTAGGCTCAATGGGAGGCTGCTAGCCAAGGTAACGTACGTTGCCCAGCCTGTCACCCTAGTTTTGTCGGGTAACCACCGTGAAACAAGGCGGTTTTATATCATTTTTGCTCCCATTACTCCGCTCATCCTGGGCCATCCCTTGCTGGGGACTCACAATCCCACTATCGACTGGGGCTAGGCTAGTAAAAGTCAGGCGCTGTCGCTTCCTCCCCACCGACCATACTACGGTGCTATAGACCTCCTGCCTGGTGCCCCCTTGCCTTCCAACTGCCTCTATAATCTTTCCAAACTGGAATGGGAGACTATGGAGCAATATATTTGCCGCTGGTGTTATCCATCCATCCTCTTCACCCTTGGGTGCTTGATTTTTTGTTCGTTGCCAAAAAGGACAAACCATACGACCATGCATCGACTACAAGGGGCCTCAACAATATCACCGTTAAAAATAAATTCCCATTGCCACTCATCGACTCCACTTTTACGCCACTCCACAGAGCCACCTTCTTCACCAAGCTTGACCTTCGGAACGCATATCACCTAGTGCGCATAAGGGAAGGGGACGAATGGAAGACTGCGTTCAAAACTCCCCTGGCATATTTTGAATATTTAGTCATGCCTTTTGGATTAACTAATGCTCCAGCAGTCTTTTCAGGGACTTTCTCAATCGTTTGGTATTTGTGTACTTAGATGACATTCTGATTTTCTCTAAGTCCCCACAGGAACACCAACACCACGTGCGCCAGGTCCTCCAGTGCCTACTGGAAAATAAATTCTACATCAAGGTAGAGAAGTGACAGTTCCATGCGGATAAAGTCAGTTTCCTGGGGTTTACTGTGAGGTGTGGGCAGGCAAAAAGCCGATCCAGAAAAGATTAAAGTGGTCACTGATTGGCCTAAGCCCACTAACAGGAAACAACTTCAAAGATTTGTTGGGTTTGCCAACTTCTACAGGCGTTTCATCAGGGACTTTAGCTCCCCTCACTAAACTCACCTCTCCCTCCAGACAGTTCTGTTGGATCCCTGAGGCCCAGTCCGCCAGCCAGTCAAGCCGGATGCACTTTCACGCCAGTTCTCCCAGGAAGATACTAATACCCCTCCGGAGCCCATCATATCCCCCACCTGTGTGGTCGCGACTGTCCACTGGAAGATTAAGGATTTAGTCCGGGAGGCTCAACTCACCCATCCTTATCCAGGTAATGGTCCACCTGGTACTCTCTTTGTTCCAGATCCTGTCCTGCTCCAAGATACTGAAATGGGTCCACTGCTCTCAGTTTGTCTGCCATTCGGGAGTCAACCACACACTCTCCCTCTTGAGACGTCACTTCTGGTGGCCCACCATCGACAAAGACACCAGGGCTTATGTCTCAGCATCCCAGGTGTGTGCCAGGGGTAAAGCCTCCCACTCGCCACCTTCCGGTCTGCTCCAACCGCTACCAGTCCCGAAACGACTGTGGTCCCACGTGGCAATGGACTTCTGCCGTCTCAAGGTAACACAGTCATTCTTACTAGTTTTGACCGTTTCTCCAAGGTCGCCCAACCAAAACTCCCGACTATCAAGGAGACTGCTGACCACATAACTAACCACGTGTTCCGACTCCACGGGATTCCGATAGATATAGTTTCAGATCGAGGGATCCAATTAATGTCCCAAGTTTGGCATTCTTTCTGCAAGGGTCTGGGCGCATCCGTGAGTCTCACCTCCCGTTTTCACCCCCAGACCAACGGACAGACTGAGCAGGCTAATCAGGACTTGGAGACGGCTCTACGCTGTGTGGTATCCTCTAACCTCACTGCCTGGAGCACATTTCTGCCATGGATCGAGTACTCGCACGATTCCCTGGTGAGTTCCGCTACCGGCTTGTCTCCATTCCAAGCCTCCCTAGGGTACCAGCCACCACTATTCCCGTCGGAGGTAAAGGACCTGGAAGTACCTTCCGTGCAATACCACGTCTTCTGGGGAAGAACCAGAACAGCCAGGATGAAGGCAGCTGCAGACCGGCACCACACCCTCGCTCCCCAATATCAGCCAGGTCAGTCAGTTCGGCTCTCATCCAAAAATATCCCAAGGGGGCACTGCACATAAGGAGATGTGCAGTAGCCCTGACTCAGAGCTTTCACCTTAACAAGATAGCGGTGACTCCTCTTCATTACCACACGCTCTTATTGCCACATGATTGGCTGTAGACCTTTGAGATCAATCAAAGTTTAGATCGTAATCCATCCATCTTTTGATTCTTGGCACAGCCCTACATAAAAGTATACCTCTCACACATCTTGTCAATTGATCTTTTCTGTCTTTATGACCACCTCCTATTAGAGACTTGCTGGGCATTTCCATTGTAAAATCAAACCAAATCTTATCCCTTCTGAAAATAACATATTTAAAGAGCAGGCGAGCCATGATTTGAGAAGCAAGTAAAAGTTTGAAATTCACCCCAAAGTAAAACGCATCCAACAGGAAAGATGTCCTATTAGTTTTGATGTGGCACTCTTTGTAAAGTCCACAGTCTCTTCGGGTAGGGCACATTCAAATGCAGAGCCATTATTTAGGTGACTTCCCTGTGAAATGCTCCAGCAGAGAGACGCTCTAGCTATAGACAATACAGCTCATATAAGTGAGAGTCTTATGAGGCGAAACCTGCAGAAATATGGCAGCCGCAGACTCCCATCTGTAGAAATGAAGGCTTCAATCTCAAAGCTAATAAAACATGAGAAATAAAAACACAATTCTCTTTCAGGTGCAAAGGATGGACATGAGAAAACTCCCGTGTTGTAGAAGCACAACATAATTCACAGTCTGGGCTTGTTGCTTCAGTTGTTTTTACTGACTTTCTGTTTGGACGAAAAAGGGTTTTAATGAATATTTTAGTGACTACATGCTACAAATATTCACAGGGTTTCTAAAACTAAACTATCTGATCTGAAAGAAAATGTGAGCATGATTTTCTCTGTAATTGAGAAATAAATGGCATATACATTCAATTAATTGTTTAGGAAATCTGTCTATAACACCTCTATAAAAGCCAAAAGCCACTGGTCAGAATAATTAGAATAGGCAAAGATGTGTTTTAAAGATTCACATAAATACAAGATAAAAAGACCAAATGAATAAATGTATATTTTTGTTGCACACATTGTGAACAAAACACTTTTTTACTGAATAAACAAAGCAACTTTTCAACACACGTGAAGTTCTAGAAGAAGTAATGCATTTGCTGAGTTTTGAGATCTCAGTGTGCTAAAAATAAACAACACTTTTTGTGAAGGATGTTTTTAAGCGTACATATTCTACTTTAAACCCACCTTTGACAACCACAGGGAATAATTTCCTTTCATATTGGGTACGTTTCTCTTGCATAATTTATTAGTTTTAATCATTATTTTTTACCTTTTGCCTGTTTTTAATCTAGTCATTTGTAACACCACAAAAGCCTACACAGCACTTTTATCACTGAAATAGTTTGCTTCCTCTTCTCTTTCCTTATTACCACTAACAATATTTTTTTTACATTAAAATCTCGTTCAAGGGCGTGTTCACTTCAACACTTAATCACACACAGGTAGACTAGATCACCTGTGGTCATGGATTTTGGAGGACCATTTATTTTCAGGCTTGATTACTAGCGAGGTGTCATTTGCATTATCAGAGACTCAGAACTAATGAGCCTCCTACTTTTAGGCCTTAATTGGATTGCCTCGCTGCCTCTTATTGATATTTGCATGCCACAGTTCATCATGATAAGTAATGAGAAGATTATTCACTGGAGGTATTCAATGACCGTATCCATCTGTGTGGTATAGTGCCATTCGTGCCCATGTGGAGTTCCCCAGGGGCCTCTGTAGGGACAATACATGCAATAAATAACATATCTATCCTTGCATCTTAAAATGGAGAAGAGTTTACATGTACTCAATGTGTCTTCACTATTCATCAGTTCATCTCGGCATGGAGGAATGCACAGTTTTTTTTTACTTCTTCAAGGCTATTCAAGAAATAAATGACTCTAGCGCACAGGGAAATTAAGTGAACATCCGCCAGGCGGGATTGCTATAGATGATTAATGAATGTCTTAAAGGAACATCATTTGAAATTCAGTTTAAAATGTTTACGGATTTGTCCAAGTATAGTGGGACTACAAAAACTGTAATTAAATGAAAGAAAATAAATAAAATACTTTCAGAGCACAGATAAAGATTCTGTATCTAGACCTTGACAAGAATTTTTTTAGTTCAAGGTTAAAATGTCTTCCCGTTTTGTTGTAACAACCTTGTTTGTATCTTTTCCCACATTTCAAATCCAGCAGTGTTTGAGATTGACCAAAGACTATAGAAAATCACGTATTTTCCAAACTAAAAGTTGCACTTTTTTCATAGTGTGGCGACTTGAAATGAAATGAGATGAGATGAAAAATGAATTATTAAAATATATAATTTCACATCTTTGTTATTGTCATATTGACAATCACGCAGGGCACTTGAAGGTATGATAGCCATACAAAAGCAGAAGCGGCACTTCATCTACTTCCAGAGCTGGCGGAGTTGTTAAGAAGCAACACCGAGGATGAAGAATTCAATGAATTTAATGATTTGAAGTGAGCTCGAGAGTAAACAAGGTTACTGTACTGCTATTCAGCCTGTTGTTCTCTATTTTATTGTTATTATTATAAGTTGCCTTTAAAGATAAAATGTCTGTTCTTGGTCTCGGATCCCCCAAAAATGCAACATATAGTCCAGTATGTCCGACTAGTCCGACTTATATATGTTTTTCTTCATTATTATGCATTATTTCACTGCTGCGACTCTTACTCCGAAGTGGCTTATAGTCCGGAAAATACGGTAAGCTAAATGTACAATACTGTCATATCTATTAAGCTGACATAGTAGAACAATAAATAAATGCCGCCAAAATCTGCACTGTATAATATCACATAACAAAAAAAGCAGTTCTTTATATGCCTCTATCCCAAACCGACAGTCAAGAAATATAAAAAAATGTTGTTAAATTTTTGGCATATTGCCCAGCCCTAGTGCAATACAACAGTCCTATTTTAATTACTTATTTCCTTTGATTTGTTTATCAAACATAATGCCCTATATTTCAACTTGGGATTCTGAATGCTCTTTTTGGCGTTACATTTGCTCATATAAGTCATCAAATCAATATACTCACCTACATCACAGACAAAACAAGAATGTCATCAGCCATCCTGAGATAAACCATTTCCCTCATTAAGGTTCATAATGAAATAGGCTCGTCACAAATGCGTTTGTCTCACAATAAAAAGGCTAAATGTTTGTGGAATGCTGTGCAGATGGTACTTTTCCTGTGGGCACTGGAGCATAGACACACTGGCAGAAATTCACGCAAATAACTTTTCATTGTTACAATTTGTCAGTTAACTGGAAAACGGCTATGCATTTGCATCACAATTGTTGTTTTGTGCAATTGCAAGCATTCTGCACAACAACTTTGTCTGCATGCTCAAAATGGTTATGTAAATTGCAAATTTAAATTGTCTCATTAACATGTGTATTCCTCAATGAAATCTATAAACTCACTATCTTCATGCGCGTGGACTTCCAAACCTGTTAAAACCATCTGATCAGACAGACAAGGATTCTGGCGAGCTGTGCTTCATCCCTGCTATCAATAGTCCTCTGAACATCCACCGTTGACAGCCGTGAGGTCTGTGACTGTCAGTTTCCTGCACTGGGAATCCTATTAAAAAACATTTGTCTCTGCTTGATAGCCAGCGTTCAGAAAAATAAAGGGCTTACAGCTGAACAAGATAGTGCTGTTGTTGAGATTTTCCCTTCACAATGTTTCGAACACCTGGGGGTTTGATTTAATGGATGGAATACAGCTACACGTGCATACTGAAATCTCTTTTAACAGGTTTTCACAATATAGCATATATTCAGACAAAAAAAATAGATGCAATAAGATGCAATAAGAACTCATGTAGTCATTTAAATCCTAATATTAACAATAGTTGGAACAAAATAACATTTTGCTCATCATTGAAATTAATCCATTCTTCTTTTTGGGAAGCTAAGTATTGGTCCAGCTCAAGACTGAAAAAAATAAAATAAAATAAAAAATTAAAATATTGTTTTCCTTTTGTTGTGAATAAAACATTTGAGGTACATTTGATGCAGTTGTTTTCACCTGGTTTTTGCAGCTTTATCCAAGGTCCCATCTTGTTCGGGATGGGGCTGTGAAGCAGGTCACAGAGCTAGTCAGAACAGGCAAAACTGTTTCGCTGCAGTGTGCTGGTTCCTAACTGTCATGTTCGACATCTGCTGTGTGGAGGAAGAGTGGCTCTCACCTGACCTGAGCAGGAGATGGGGATTTACTCTGAGATCTATCTGACACCTCGGTGAATCTGATTATCATAAAACAATCCACAAATGCTACACTTAGGTCCCATGAAATATGCAGGATTGGACCCCTACCAGCTGTTTTGTCACAGTGAAGACAGGGCACTGGCACAAATGAGCTTTAGGTTCTGCTTTGAAAAATGAATGATTGTTTTTGTAAATAAATCTTCTTTCTCTCCATATATAAAAAGACAAAGTAAACATTTTTATGTTACTACGTAACCAAGCTGCATACTGTTGCCATCTGTTGGTTAGACTTGTTTACTTATACAGTTTTGTTCCACCACTTGCTCGTCTCTATATTGCTCAGTCTGTAATGTCGCACAGTATGACATTGAACTTACCAAATCAGCATTTATTTCATAACATCCATTGAGAATAATGCATTCTCCACAGATCTGAACTACAACCTTTCGATGTGACCTACTTTTCTCCACAGAGACAGATAAGTTGAAAGCAATACTGAGGAACATTCCAGGCAGGCAAAGCAAAAACATCTCCATGGGGACAAATATGTGGCAGACCCCCAGAAAAGTTCCATTGTGTATGTTTGAAATAAATTAATAAAATATTATGTAATGGCTAGGGAAGGTTCTATATTTCCATAAAGCTGCCTCTCATCTCATTGCTTTGTTATGTATGTCAGTAAAACCATATAAAACAAAGGTGGTAACATTAGGCATCCAGTGCGCTGCTGTCATTTGGGAGCAGTCACTGCTGCAGGATGTTGGCTGCAGCTCCCAGCTCTTGGTCTCTCGAGCTTTATCTAATCACTCAGACATGGCCAGGCCCCAGGCACCCTGCCCTTTCTCTGCTCTCACTCTGGGCAAGGTTGAAGCAGAGGGTGCACCAGCTAAAAGCACTTTCACATTCATATCCCACATTATCTTCAGTAACAGTCAGACACCCTTCACAACCCACATGCACTCTTCTATCTGCTTCACAAGTCAAACATACATTCAGAACCTTTGTAAAACCTCCAGTGATGAAAAACAAGCATTCAAAGTAATAGCTGATTAAAGATGTATAAATGGAATACATGTTGGAGTAAGTGTCCAATTCTTCTTTTATTTTAAATAGTTCTTCACCTTTTTCACATGGAATTCATAGCTCACTGCAGCCTCCTATTGAAATATTAGAATTTTACTTCTGCATGAACCACTGCAAATGTACATATGGATGGTTTTGGCAATGATTTACCTTTTTCCTCTTGTTCTTCTTACACCTTTTTGTCAAAAAAAGGACATAATTTTGGCTTGTTGCTTAAGCTACACCCCCAGTAATATACTGTTGTTGTATCCATGAATTTGAAATAACGGCAGTAATAAGCAAGTTATAAAAAAAAAAACTAAAAACAAACTTCTTGCTAACTGCCTGGCACACTGAGCATTTTTATGAAGACCACCCTATGTGTTTAAATTGCCCCTAGGGGATACATAGGGTTGTTTGATAGATGCATTTATTACTGAATAGTGTTTTCTGTCTTTTCTCCATTGAAATACATAGATGTGTTAAATGTCATACTGTTGAACACCTGAAAAGTTACATTGCATCTTTAAGTACCTCAAGTGCTTATTACCACAATGCTAGATTTGTTTTTGTTTTGTTTTTTTTGTTTGTTTTTTTATTCTATGACAAGAGAAAGCGTATATTGTCTGGCTTTAATGCTTGTTTGGCTGATGGAAGTATTGATAGGAGGGAAGCAACCGATTTGTGTTGACACAGAGAGCTATGGTTCTTATTAACAATGCAGGTAGCGTAGAGGATACAGGCTAGTTAGCAACCAGCTGGTGAGTTGAGAAGAAGGGTTGGGCCTAAATGGGGCAGAGTTCTGATGGTGCCTGAAGGCAGAAGGCAGCTCACAGAGGCTTTGCTCCTGCATAACCACAAGACATTCAGTAGTCATCAAGTCTCTATCGTAACATAGACACATTACATCTGCATAACCTCTGCAAAGAGCACTGAGGCATGGTTAGTCACTTTGCATTGTGTTCCAGAAACACTTCTACAAGGATGCAGACAGTTACACAGGCTCTCCATGCTCTCATTTCCAATTTCAGCATCAGTTAAACAAATGCAAAGAGGACACGTTTGGAATTAACAAATGGATTCTGCTACTGTGTTCATCTCCCTTGTGTTGTGCGATATTACTAATGGCTGGACAGACAAACAGATTCATAGCCACATATTTGTCCAACTTAAAGAGAATTATACTCCAACTTCCCCCAATGGACCTGAAAGATAAATTATAAGTATGTATAATGGTACATGGTCACATTTATATAGCACTTTTCCATCTCCAAGTCACTGAAAGTGCAAAGGAAATTCACCCATTCACACACCAATGCACACATACATGAGGGGTGAGGTGGATTAAGTGTATTGCCCAAGGACACAATGGCAGTATTCATCTGTGTGAGCTGAAATCGCACCATCAACCTATGGACCAGTGGATATGGCCACTGTACCTACAATGTTTTGTATAGATTGCAGGAGTCAAACTGCTGACCTGCGGATCAGAGTAATGTAACTAGCCTCTGCCATTGTTTACCTTGCTCACATAGTTGTTGTAGTTTAAGTCATACTGGAATACTTTCATCATGTCTCTGAGAGCAAAGAGGGTCCGCCCACTCATGTACATGGGGTCCCTCAGGCATGTTTAGCCACACTGCCTTATCCCCTGTTCAAACTGCCCTTTTGTTTTTCTTCATGAAAATAGATGAAGGAGAGCAGTCATGTGCAGATCTGAGCACAGGCCTCTTGACTGAGAAGGCCTTCGGGCTTCTGCAGCGTGTTGTCATGGCACTTCACAGAGACTCAGGGAGAACACCGCAGACCGGCGTACGTAGAATGACAATAGGGAAAGGCTTGGGAGGAGATCGCTAATGCACAATGCCAATCATAGCAATGTTGTTCTAATATGTTCAGTGAAAGACAGGTACGGAGGCCCGGGAGCTCAGTCTTCTTCAAGGACATGCTGCAGCAAAAAAGGAAAGTTTATTTTGACAATATGAAACTTGTCAGTTAGTGTGCTGTGTCCTGACAGCTCTTTGAACTGCGTGTGCAGGTGAACCACATTGTCATGGTTATACTTTGGTCGTAATGTTAAGCAAATCAGCCCAGATCCTGCAAACCACCCATTTTATTTATATTGGTAAATCTAAATAGGAAAGGATGCAAAAGGAATGCAGCTAGTATCAATAGATTTGATGTAATTATATGATAGGGGGGACAAAGGGGTTGTTGCAGTTGCTTATTTGGGTGGAATATTAATTGTAGCACCAATTCCCCTAAGCCTATAACAATTTAGTCCGTCATTCCTTCACTTCTTTACTACAATCAGGGCAGCGGGTGAGAGAGTGCTGTTTGCTTTACTGAAACTATAGGGAATCAAATGACTTACTGTCTCCTTGGCAAATTATTGAGTGAGAACTTTTCACACAGTAATTGCTCTTTCAAATGTAGATAATAATGGACTGTATAATGTTAACTTTATGTTCTTTTCAAAAGTTTATATAGTCCCTCATCAAATACATTCACAATGCCGAATAAAATGGCTGATTAGCACACAGAAGTACCAGAGTAATGCTGCTAATAACATGGTGAGCTGCCCTCTGTTTGAAACCCAATTGTTAGATCAGAAGGTCTTATGGAGTTTGCTGCTGTCTCATAGTTCAGTCTTCTGCTATGGCTTTATTTGCTCAAAGGCTGTAAGTTTAGAGGGATGAGGCTGCGGCCCGGGAGAGAACACTGCGCTCTTAATGAGTTACGTAACTTTCCTGGCACTGCATATCCTCTGATGTAGCCCCGGCCCAAGATTTGGGAGGACTTAGACCTAATCTGCAGATGGAGAGAGATTTGCAGGTAGACAGGTTAGAATTCTTATGTGATAGCTTTCTTTTGTCACGCAGATAGAGATGTTCACAGTTCTCAATAGCAGTGACAGGCAATACAATATGTTCTTTTGATCATGTTTCTGATAATGAACTACTATATCCAGTTGTATAATCAATGTTTCATTGTGCCACTGTCAATTCCATATAGGCATACTATTGTATAAGTCATGGTTATATTTATTTATTTAAGAACAATAGGAAGCATTTGGACGTTGTTATGCTTGTCATATGAACCATCTCTCTGGAGGCCTCTGAGGACTTCATGGACCAGCCTCCTGCTGGTGCCCAGAGTCAGGACTAAACATGGGGAATCGGCGTTTCAGTTTTATGCAGCTAAAACCTGGAATATTCTTCCTGAAGATGTGAGACAGGCCTCTACTTTGACAATGTTTAAATCCAGGCTCAAAACAGTTCTGTTTAGCTGTGCACACAACTGAAAGGTTTTTATTCTGCACTCTTCTGTTTTAATGTTAATTTTATGATGATTATTTGTGATTATGTTTTTATTTGTGTGATTTTAATGTCCTTCTTATTCTGTAAAGCACTTTGTGTACGAATTGTGCTATACAAATAAACTTGCCTTGCCTTGCCTTGCCTTACACTGTCATAAAATTTGTTATATGATTCAAACTGCTTCTGGGATGCAGCTTCTTAATGTTAACAAATACATAGCATACACATTTTACAACCTTTGAAGCAAAGATTTATTTTCAAACTGTGAAATGTAACTGACCTTATCATAACTGTCACATTCTATATGTACATTCATACTTCAGTATACTAAGTAAAAAAAACATGACAAATCTTGAGCTGCCTCCAGTGACACGTGTTCCTTTAATTACTAGGTTTTGAAATGCCTCCTGGTAATTACTCTTCATTTTCTATTCTGTTTTCATATCAAACTGAGAGGGCTGTCTCTTTGAAATCAGTGCAGTAATTCTTGAGGAGCCACTAATATGTTCCCACTTGAGAAATGTGCCGTTTTGAGGTAATTGCTGATTCTGGAAAGAAGCTTGGCTGCTCATTCTACGGTAAATGCTGATAAATCTGAGTGAGATTCTTTAAACACTCTTCATTTAGACTCACGGTGGGTGACACCTACACAGCAATGACTGAACTAGCACCTGTCAAACGTGCTGAGCAATTCAAAAATGAGGAATGTGTAGGATTATGGTCAGGTCCCAGACAGGGATAAATATCCTTTAAACTGCAATATTGTTTGAAAATGACTTACTAATATAGAAACGGATCAACTGAATATGTGTTCAAACTGGAATTGGTTGTTGGTACTGTTAGCCGCCATTTCGTGATAGCTATATTTTACAGTAGCAAGTAGCAAATATTCATGTTTTTGCAATATATGTACTTTTTTTTTTAACTGTACAAAATCTCACTCAACACTGAACTGCACAGTACAGAGCTAATGGCTAGGGAAAACTATTATAACATGACTTAAAACTCAAAAGTATTGGAATGATGCATCTTTTTTGATGAAACCGAGATTAGTCCAGTGGAGTTATGACGTGGACATAAAAACTGGCTACTATTGCCTGTACACAGAAAGAAAGTTTCTGTGCCACTGTCTGAGATGCCACTAAAACATATTTATTTTTTCATCTACCGAGGTGCCACCAAATCAATAAATCATCAGCTTTCAGGGTTATTTATGTCTTGGCAGTGTTAATGGATGAGATGGAGGCTGTGCCTGGCGCGGGAATGGGGACTGCACAGGGGTATGCGCTGCATGTCGGGGCTGCCAGGAAGAATAAAGTTCACCAGATCACAGTTCACTCTGGCCCTGTATGTAATTATTCAGTGGTGGACCTGTCTGTCAGTGTGGTGACAGCTGCTGGGAACGTTAACTGTGCTGTGGTCGCGGGTGTCGCCGTGACAGCCCCTAGACCTGGACTTTAAATTAGTTCCTGAAGGTCCCACCAAGCTCCATTTCCATCAGCAGCTACTGTTGGTTTGGCCTGACAGCACCATGACTCTATGGTAAACTTTGTGATTACATATCATTAATGTGTCTCTTTACCTGTTGGTTTTATCTGTCCATCTAAAACGTATTGCCCTATTCTTCAATCACATTTTTGAAGTGCATCGGTGTATGAATCACAGTGTGTTTGTAAGTGTCAATCTGGCACAACAGATGGAAATTATTCCATGGTGACAATTTGTGTCTGTTAACATCCACCGCCACGAACAGATTTAAATAAAAACAAAAAAATAAGTGGGTAATAAGTATATACCATGCCCCAAACACTGTCTCAGTAACACTCTTAAAATGTTAGAATCACTGTAAATAAATACATTAGCAAGATATCTTTTATTTATTTATTTATATATATTATATTATATATATATATATATATATATATATATATATATATATATATATATATAGATTATATATATATATATATATATATATATATATTATATATAATATATATCAGTCATCTTTATATGCAGACACAGACAACTTTTCTGACATAATTTATGAAGACTAAAACTTTTACAGTATGAACCATTTATTTTGCGGATCATGACTTGACAAATTTTTAGATCAGATTCCTTACCGATCTCAACAAAGCTTTTGAGGCTTTACAGTGATTGTAGTGGAATGGGACATACCCAGGGACACAACGAATATATGTGCTTGGAAAGGACACGTACTGGTAACCCTCCAGTTTCTAACCATTGCCTGCCCCCACTACCTCCCCTGGTATTCAACAATATATTTACATTTTGTGTTTTTTTATATTTCTCTAACCAGACCAAAATGTGCAGTGCCTTTCCATATGGAGTCCTTTGGCTTGCAGATTTCAACCCCATGATAAATAAGTGGAAAAGTATGAAGAAAAATATTTAGATGGATGAATGATGAGAAAGCACAGAGGTGCATTTTCTGTGGCAAAATTCAGAGCAATCTCAAAAGATGGCTGCCTTTCTCCATTAATCCTAGGTAAATTTCCTTAAAATCTAACCCTGTGAGGTTTCTCTAATCTGGGATTACATTGAGCAGAGAGGAGAAAAAGAGGCAATCAATCTTCTTTACAGGTTTTAATCCTTTATGAATGACTGGATTATTTCCTCAGGTGAGGCTTTATGGCCACGATCTCATTCTCCTCGGCATCTCTCTCTCTCCCTGTGTTCTCCTTGCTCTCCATCGAGGCATCCTTGATTTATAGATATCATTTGACCTGTTAAGGCAACAGTCTGACAAAAGTCCAAGATTAAGTGCCTAGGCCTGGACTGACACAGGGCCCTGCTGCTAATTTTACATGAGCTAATACCTGTTCTCCATCCAGCCCTCTACAGCTCGACAGGGTCACACAGACCACACTTCACCCCCCCCCCTGCAATTAAACATACTGCAATTGTCAGATAGAGTTTTGATGTTACTCAGAAAGTCAACCTGAGAGCACCATCACAGTTTAAGGTTCTATAAAAAGGACAAGGAGCATATATAACTCTTGATGAAATCATACATTTAAGGCTATATAGGCATATTTTTCTGGACTGTCCAAAAAACACATCCTACTATTTTGTCTCAACCTAAACTCATATCTTCATCTTGAGCTCACCTTTATACTCAACCAGCAGTGCAACAAAATGGTTTTGTGTGGACAATATTCTAATGCCTGATTTGTTATGTTATATTAGCCACTGTGATAATGAAAAGAACATATATAGATCATTATTTTAAATCGTGTTAATTGTAAGCTGTAACATTGGTCTAAAAATGCTTAGTAATTAACAACAGGTGTCACGATCCGTACTGTTCCTGTCCTTGTTTTGTCTCCTACCTTGTTCCTTCCCTCCCCCACCTGTCGGAGCCAGAGCTGGCCTCCTGGCTCCTCCCTCGTGCACCTGCAGCTCATCAGCGCAATCAATGCCACCTACCGTGGATAAGAGGGGTCAGAAGCTTGGAGCCAGATCATCTGTGTGTTCACGTGAATGCTCTTGCTTGTCTTTGAATGCCTTTGCCATTTTGTCTTTTTGCATCCCGCTCATTTGGATTTTTATGCTGCTCTCCAGATTCGGTTCTCTGGACCCTCCCGGCTACTGCACTCCCGGCTCAGCTCCTACCCTGCCTTCCCGACCTGGTAAAGTCTCATCTCTTCTTGTCTCCTACACTCTGCCTCGCTGGACCCTGCTCTGCACCCTGCTCCCCGTCTTGGCTCTGGTCGCCTTGTCTCCACTCCCGCTTCTCCCGTCCCTGGATACTGGCTCCCGCTCAGCTTCCTGTCCCACTGCTGCCCGCACCGACTACTCCACCGCATCGCCCGCTCCGCTCCTGGACTCTGTCCCCTGTTCCCCGCCAGATCTATTCCTGTGTTTGAACTTTAATTCACAAATTGTAAATAAACACTGTAAATATTGCCCGAGTCTTGCACTGTTTGGTCCGTTCTGCCTGCCTTTACAGGTCCATTTTCTGGTGCATTTCTCAAGCACTCAAGACATGAATGTTGGACAAGATTACTCAAACATGCATGACTCAATCGAAATACAACTCAAGCAAGTTAATGATGAGGGAAAATCATTATAACATGACTAAAAGTCTATAATATGTTCCCCTTTACTGACGTAAATGTTACTATTCTTCATTTTTGGAAGTCACATCTGGGTTAACTTTCATTAAATAAGGGAAGTTTAATCAGTACGTCAAAATTAACTGAAATAAAAATGTGGGTTTAATAGAAACTCTCTCTCTATATATATATATATATATATATATATATGACTTTTAATGTTGCTATCAAACACTGCAGTCTTAATTTTAATGGGCCACAGTTCTCGCCACACAGTACAGTAATATGGGCGAGCCAAATTAATGAGGACTTAAGATTAAATAGCTGCTGTTCCACATGAGCAGTCTGTCAATATGTTCTGTTTACTGTGATTAATTTTATCGGCCCAAAATAGCAAATGCATTGAAGGATAAGATGAGGCATAACTGTTTGATTGTGTCTTAGTGGAATCCAAAAGCGGGAGATAAATTGGAAAGACGCTTGGTTTATTGCACTGACATCCCATGACAACAGCGCCTTGGAAGGATCCTGAAAGCACATGTTAATGACTTCCTGTAAAGCTATTAAATCTGTTCGTAACAAGCAGAATTTCTTTTGTGGAGACCCGTGGCGCATATCTCCAAAGTGCATATGGGGAAAAGCTGTCACACACAAGACCACAGGGAGCTACTTTATATAGTTCTTTTCATTTTATATTTTATATGGTCATATGATTGATTCCTCTGCCACAATACTTAAGTTTTAGATAAACACATATGCGGTGACAGGATAATTGGATCATGAATAAATGAAAAAGGGACTATTTTACACTTCCAGTTGGGAAATTGCAAAGCTGTGTGCTGTCTCTAATCATACGTTACTCAGAGTACTTTTTTGAGTGATTCATGCGTGTTTGAGTAATCCTGTTTTCCAGTGAGGGAGCACTGGTCAGAAAATGTAAGTTTTCATCTATTTGCCTTCTTGTTGCTTGCCTTGGTGAGGAGAAGCTGGTAACATGACCTCGAAGCATAGCCCTTTGTTTTGATAATGCTCAGAGAGTGGGCTGATGGGAGTCAACAATGTACGTTTCAATCAATATTGTGCTTTACAATGAAACCAAAATATGGAAAAATTATCAATTTGAAAAAATACTATTGAATAAACGGTTATTCTGTTTGTCCAGTAGTGACAGTGATTTTAGTTTTGATCCGATACCAAGTACTCTGACAAGTACTGCAATATCGATCTTAAACTGATACAAATAGTTTTGTTTTTAAATACACTGAAACTTCTCTACTATAAAGAAGTTTACCTTGGTGTGTTGGCCAATCTTTGCACCAACCAATCTTGCTTATTTAATCATTAAATATATTTGCAGATAAACTCTAATATGACAAATATATTTAAAATTTTGAATACAATTTGTTTTAAAAAATGAATTTGAGGAATGTAAATATAAATTTTTTTTTGTATTTTTCGATACCTCAGTGTTGATATTTTTGTATTGATCCATCATCACTATCCAGTCACTCTCACAATTGATTGTATTGACTAACTGGATAGGAGAGACGCTCATCTTTAACAAAACAAGGTCTTGGATAGAGAGCACCATCTACTGGTCTGGAGATGGAACCTTTGACCTTTTAAACATGCACTAAACAACCGATTAACCATCATTTTTTGCTCCACAGTGAGAAAGGGAGGGAGTTGAGAGGCTGTGAGAGAAAGAGCACTGCTAGATGCTTTTGGTTGCAGTATAAGGATGGAGACAGATTTCCTCTCCAAAGCCAGGTTGAGCCCCTTTAGCTGGGGATGCCTTTGATATGAGAACAAGACTAATCCCTGTAGTTCTGACTGCTGCCACATCTTCATCCTCCCAACTAGGCGCCCTTTCATTAACCTTTGACTGGCACTGGCAGTGGGTTTGTATTAAACGGGCTTATCCAAGATGGCTGCCTTGCTGGGTTTCTCAAAGATCTTTTAAGGTGCCACAGAGTACGATGGCAACATTATGTAACACTCCAAAATAGGCAGCACCATGCCCCAAAGAACCAAAGATAACAAAGTATAGGAAAGTTGAAGAGGAAAACTCTAGAATGGGCTATGCTGGGGTTCTATGCTCTTATGAACTGAATATGTTTTTGACGAGACTTGAGTAATGTCTGAATTGTTTTTTCATTTCAGACTTAAAGGAACTGTACCTATTTTGAGTCAAGAACATGTTTTAGTTTGAACCATCCTTTCTGTCACTGTGATACTGCACCATGACACAGAAACAACTGTCTGAGATAGTCTCATGTTGTTAGCATCTTGTTCTCCAATCTCAGCCTACTATAAAACTTGTTTGTCACTTCAAATGCACCATGATAGAGAATCAAGTGTCTGGGATAATGTCAGTCAGTTGATGTAAAGAGCATTTATCTTGAGTAGACTAAATTCTAGTCAGGTACAGGCCCTTTTAAGTTCACCATATATATTTGCTTGGGTATATTGGCTTAGAGGGTTAACTTGTCTTATTAGATAATACTCACTCCATTTTAGGAGGAACATTTTAGTTGATTCTAATATTCGTTTTGTTGGCAATATGATTCCCATTTGTTTCTGTTATAGCGTCATATAGTGCACCGTGAGAAATGTCTCAACTCATTATTATACCTATTATACGTATAAATAGCTCTTTGCATACTTAGTTCTTCTCTGTTGTTTACATGCCGTATTTTCCAGACTATAAGTCGCAATTTTTCATAGTTTGCCCAGGGCCTGCAACTTATACTCAGATGCGACTTATATGTGAAATTATTAAAATATATAATTTCACATCTTCGTTATTGTCACACTGATAACTGCACAAGGCCACTCTAAGCTTGTTTACCAGTATCACAGCCATTTACTTCCGGAGCGGTGCTTCATCTACTTCCAGAGCAGGTGGAATTATTCAGAAGCAACACTGAGGAAAAAGAATTCAATGGATTTAGTGATTTAGATTGAGATCCAGAGTAAATTTGTGGGCTTGTTTTTTATGATTTAGTTATCTGATTAACTGTTAATATTGACTTTCCCCACTTCACCCTGGGGTTAATGGCAAATGACGGGTGCTGACGCACCTGGGGGCATCAGGGTTGCCCATTGACCTATAATAATAATAATAATAATAATAATTAAAGCCGCAAGCGGCATCGCACTCAGCCGACCCTGCACTCCCTAAGGGAGGTGCTAACGCGTCAGTTTTGTCCATGTTATTGCGGCTTTGGGCTGTACTTTTCACTAAACAAATTCTACACACAGTGGAAGGACTGATGCACAAAATGCAAAAACATGGGTTTTTCCAGGCATCGCCATTGGCAACACCGTGCAAAGTACAAACTTGGCCCCGTGGACTTTTTTGACAGGGACAACCTGAAGAGTCACTGTGCCAAATTTCACAGTCTTCAAAGAAGCTAATATGTTGTTATAAGACTAAATGTGTGACAATTTGGAAATTTTCCTATTAGGATAGCGTGGGCTCTTTCAAACACTGACATGGGTCCAATTGACTTTTCGGGATGACATGAGAGTCATGGTGCCAAATTTGACCGTATTCCATGAAAGTCATATTTGTCTGATGAATGAGAAAATGTGGGAGCATGCCCATTAGGATAACATTAGCAGTGTGGTGCACTGCCATGGCAACACGGTGCGAGAAATAACATGGGTCTGATTGAGATGACCCAATGGAATTTTGTGTCAAATTTGGTAAGATTTCGGAAAACTAAATTTTCGACCCTCTATACAAATCTATTTGATATTCTGTAGGAGGCGCTATCATGCCAATTTTATTTATTTCCCTCCGGCTCCCTGTGTGTGTTAAATGAACTATTAAAAACTGAAATTCACCATTTTGTAAATAAACACTGTCAACTTGCCCCGAGTCTGCACTCCTTGGTCCACACCCCCACTAGTCTATACGACAGAACGGTCTGGCCATGAAAGGGACCAAGCCGACTTGGGGTCGGATCCCACACCTCCACCAGGCGTTCGCGCGCCACGGAAAAATCTTTGGACAAGACGACTAGGCCCTGCAGACTCTGCTGGCATGCAATCGGACCCTCACCCAGCAAGTGTCTCAACTGACCGAACAAGTTTCCCAGCTCACTAGCCAAGTCGCCGCGTTGCTTGCTGCCTCACCTGCGGTGCCTGTAGCCGGCTCTGCCGCCATTGGAACCGCACCGCCGCCGGACCCTCCGGAGTCGAGGGTTTCGGACCCGGAGCCATATTAAGGTCAGCCCAGCCTTTTTCGCGGATTCTTATTTCAATGTATGTTCATGTTCCAGCAGTGCCCTACCCGTTTTACTACAGATGCTGCCAAGATACGCTACATCTGTGGACTACTCCGGGAAGGGCTCTCCAGTGGGCTGAGGCACGATTAGCGAACACACCTTTGGACAATTTGGATTTTGATGACTTTGTTTCTGCCTTCAAACTTGTATTTGACCACCTGCACTATCAGGCCAATGCTGCTTCCCGCTTACTGACTCTTGACCAGGGCTCCAGGACGGTAGCGGACTACACTATTGAGTTCTGCTGAGGTGGAGTGGACAGACAGTGCGCTACGGGCCGCCTTCTTACGGGGCCTGAACGAGCATCTTAAGGACAAGCTGGTGTCCCGTGACAAACCCTCGGATCTACGCGCACTCATCACTCTCACCAACCGGATTGACAACCGGCTGCGGGCGCACCGGAGGGAGAGACGTCAATCACCAGTCCGGCACAAGACATGTTCCTCCCCACTGCCTCCTGAGGAACCTAAGCTGTTCGACCAGGCTCTCTCATCGGCAGAGGAGCCTCCTGACCTGAGATCTGTGATTCCGCTTGCCAACCAGATAGGTGATGGTTGGCAGAGACACGCTCCGCCCTGCCGCCCCCTGAGGAGCCTATGCAGATTAACCGGACCCTCCTGTCGAGGAGTGTCGACAGCGGTGCCGCCTAGTGGGGCGTGCCTCTATTGTGGCGAACTAGGGCATTTTGTGGCCACCTGCCCGGTACGGCCTAAAAGGGAACGCCAAACAGTGGCTCTGGGAGGACTGGTGTTGCAGCCCCATATCCCGGGGAAAGACACTAGGACCTACGTCTCTACGTGCCAGGTGTGTGCCCGGGGCAAGGCCTCCCACTCGCCGTCCGGTCCCAACCTGTCCACTCTTGACCTGTCCACTCCCGACCCGCCTTCTCCTGCTCAGGACCCTTGCTGCTCCGCTGGACACTATCCTCCATCCAGGGACTGCCTTGTGTCCCGCCAGTGACATTTTTCCCTCTGTCCGGTCCCCCTCCTCCCACCCGTATCAGTCTGTTGGGCCACCAGGAGGTGGCCCTTGGGGGGGGGGGGTGCCTGCATGATGCCTGCATTTTCTGTCCTCCTGTGTTCTTTCCCCCTCCCCTACCTGTCTGCCTGGAGCTGGGCGGAGTTCCTTACTCCTCCCGCGCACCTGGAGCGCATCAGCGCAATTACCTCCACCTGCTGCCGAGTACATGAGGGCTCGGCAGAAGACACTCGGAGCCAGACCATCCACGTGTCAACATTCCTGCTCTCGCTCGTTCCTGCTCCTGCCTCTGTGCTCCAGCTCCGGTACAGTCACCCCTCTGCCTTGCCTCCTGTTGCATCTTGGTCTCCGGCTTGCTTCTCGCCTCCTGCCCTGGCTCCCGCTCTCTGGACTACTCCGGCTCGGCCTGCCCCGTTCTCGTCCCGATCCTGTCCTCGCCCTGGTCCTGGCTTTCCCGTCCCCACTCTGCACTACGCCCGTCTGGTCTGCCTCCTGCTCCCTGGCTCCCCGTGTGTGTTAAATGAACTATTAAAAACTGAAATTCACCATTTTGTAAATAAATATTATCAACTTGCCCCAAGTCTGCACTCCTTGGTCCGCACCCGCACTAGCCGTTACGACAGCAAGAGAGTTTTACAACTGATTCGAATTTGAGCCCAATTGGACTTCGTATGCAAACGGGAACAAATTTTGACATTTAAAAATTGCAACAATTCCGATGGAATTTTGCGGCTTCCTCTGGTGAAGCCCCCTCAGAGGAGTTGATTAAAATGCGACATCAGCGAAAACACTAACTTTGCATTTTGGAATTTTCAATCCAGATGGCCAACTTCCGGTTTGTCAGGGGACGTGGCCATAATAATATTTTTTGTTTGACATCACTTGGTGAACGCGTGTACCAAATTTCGTGGCTGACAAAGCTGACGTCGGGACGTCTCCCATTGACGCAATGTGTTTTGACTTTTTGCAAAGGGCCCTGTTGCGCCATTTTTTAAAATTTTCTTTCCTATGGGCAAGTATGCAACATATAAAAAAATACGGACAACAGATGAAAACTAGCCTCTTGGCTAATTCTGGCATGTTAAACAGTTACTGTTGGTCAACATGCACTGTCCGCTATAAATAAATAAATAAATAAATACATTTTTCGGCAGACCTGGATTTTGGGTAAAATTTGGTGAGTGTTTGAACATGTTCAGGGGGTCAAATTCCTGCTCAAGAGCAGATGAAAGAAGAAATAAAAATAATAAAAATAACAATTTTTAGTTATATATCCGACAATGGCGAATGACGGGCTCGTCAGCCGGTTTGTTTACTAACAGATCAAAGTGGTATGTATATTTTTTTCATATGCAGTTTTGTGTGTGTATGTAATATTAGCCAGAGCTTATGTTATATTTGATGTGTTTGCTAGTTCTACGGTGGGAACTGTGATGAAAAAGTAAGACCACAGTAAATATGAAAAGAACTCTCGTGTGTCTCGTGTTTGTGGACAAGCCAGCATATTTTACGTTAGCGTAGTTATCTGATTAACTATTAATAGGTTACATTAACATACCAGAAATGTTTTCAGTTCGTTGTCTATGTGTTACGTTAGCGTGTTGCACTGCTATTCAGCCTGTTGTTCTCTATTTTATTATTATTATAACTTGCCTTTAAAGATAAACTGTCTGTTCTTGTTCTCACTTTTTACATATATTATTTTATTTATTATTATTACACATTTTTTCATTGTTGCGATTTATACTCCCGAGTGAAGTATAATCCAGCAAATACGGTACATTGTTCTCCTGAGTGTGTTATCACTCTGCAGCTCCATTCTGGGTCAATGTTGAGTTGAGAATAAATACTTATTTATTTATTTATTTCAGGGACAATGCACATTAATAAACATTTGCATGTAAATATGCCAGGAATTAGCCGAGGGCTATTTTTCATCCGTAGTCCCGGGAACAGGTGTAAAATGTCAACCTGTAGGAAATAAAATACAATAGAATAAAAACAAGGTTATTATTTACACTCTAAAATCATTCTTACATACAGTCACATACAACTCCATTCTTATAGTCATAAAACCACATTCAGCCACATACATTCATTTTCAGCCACAAACACAACATACTGTTGTCTACATACACACACAGACACAAACAGACATACAACAAAACTCAAACAGAGGCAGGATGGAGACAGGAGCATCGAGAGGTGGATGTTAGTGGTGACAAGACTGATTTTCAATTAACCATTTCTTTAACTGTAATTTAAATGAGGTGTAAGTGGGGAGACTCCTAATTGTGGTGGGGGTGGTGTTCCAGTCATGGGCAGCTTTCACAGAGAAGGTGGTTTGGCCAAAGAGACTTTTTCTGAGTGGGATGATGCAGTCCCCTCTCGATGCCCCTCTGGTTCATACATGTGTAATAATTTTGTGACTGGCATTTATGACAGTGTAATATATTAATATTTACACTAATATTTATGGTAACCCATTTAATTAATTACTGTGTTGTTAATTGCAAAAAGTTGGATTACTTTAAAAACCTATCTTGCCAGAATTCACTGACACTCATTGCACTTTGACAACACCACACCTCTCATCCATCCTCACTCATCCGCAACCTTGGTGTGCTCCTCGACCCCACTCTTTCATTTGAACCCCACGTCAAGCACATAACCCGGACTGCATTCTTTCACCTCAAAAACATAGCCCGTCTCCGCCCATCACTCACCTTCTCTGCCGCTGAAACTCTCATCCACGCATTCATCACATCCAGAATCGACTACTGCAATAGCATCCTCTACGGTACACCATCCAAAACCCTCAACAGACTACAGTACATTCAGAACTCCGCTGCCCGGCTCCTCACCCACACCCGCTCACGTGAACACATCACTCCCGTCCTCCACAAGCTCCACTGGCTCCCCGTCCCTCAGCGCATCCACTTCAAAATCCTTTTCATCACATTCAAAGCTCTCCACAACCTGGCCCCTCCTTACCTCACAAACCTGCTCCACCACCACACTCATTCTCGCTCCCTCCGCTCCCCTAGCTCCAACCTCCTGTCCCTGCCCTGTAGGACCAAGCTCCGAACTTGGGGGGATAGAGCCTTCTCCATCACTGCCCCCACCCTCTGGAACTCACTGCCCAAACCCCTCCGTGACTGCTCTGACCTCCCCACCTTCAAAAAAGAACTCAAAACTCACCTGTTCAAAATTGCTTTTAATGTTTGATTTTATGTTGTAAATTTTGTGATATTTTATTCTTGTATGTATTGTGAAGCGACTTTGAGTATCTTGAAAAGCACTATATAAATAAAATGTATTATTATTATTATTTATTATGAATTCTCTTGAGTAAGGAGTTTGTAAAGGGCTCTTTTTTTGCTATCTTTGACAACTTGACAACTATACACCTAGTATGATTAGTTTATAGTGAATATAAGACACCTGCTCCAACCTCACAATATAAACTTGATTAGACCAGTGATTTACCAGAGAGAAAAATACATCTTTATCTGATGCTTATTGTATCAAAAAGGGATTTGTATGATATAATAAGCTTAAAGGTGGTTATTTCAATTGGTCCTATTCTTTATTCTCTGTCTTGATTTAACAGTTCTATAAGAGACAGATGATGTGTGTAATACACCACTCTCTTCCAAATGGGAATTGAGTGGTCATTGAGCACTGGGCCTTGAAATTACAATTTTGTTGTTCAATTACCCATGATGCCACAGTATGACACATGGTGACCACAGCTGCTCTGTGCCATGAATTATCCTAACAGAGGGCTCTTTAATTCAGTCTTCTGCTTTTGTGAGAGACAACCATCTGAGAATAGTTACTCTAAGTGTATAATGCATCTTTGTGTATTTGCACAATTGATTTATTGAAAGAGGCAAGGCAAGCTAACTTAACAAAGCCAGGCGTATGCTGTGCATAGAATTATAGCTTTAAGGAATTGCCGTGTTCAGTTAACAGTGGTCAGTCGTACTTCTGATAAAATAGCTCCTCAAAATAGATAGGAACACCTAAACATGAACATATTTCTTAGAAGGTACTTGAACAGATTTAGCCTAATCAAGTTATTTATGAAAATAAATAACTTATCAACTTCCATTGCACGAAAAAAATCAGGCTTATGGAAATTTCTTGTTGAAGCTATATCTTAAACAAAAGAATGAATTTAATTTCTCAAAGACTTTTAAAAATAAAAAGCCAACTGCAATAACTAAATACAGAGTTTTGGATGGAAACTAGGTGAATAAATACATGTAATGCTGATACAGACTGGGACACTCGAATAGGCAACTACATTGTAGAGCTGCCTGGTGCAATCTCTATGGGCTCAAAAAAATTGACTGAAACAAACAAAACACAGTTAGAAATTCTTCAAGCCTAGCCCAACTGGCTTTAATTCCCAGATCCAATTACAGTCTCTTGTACATAAATATACATACTTGCAAAGTTGTTTAATGTCTTTACAAAGAAAAGTCTCATTACTATTTTTACTGCAGTTTTTAATTAAGATATGGGGAAAACAGCGCTTTAACTCAAGTAAAGAGGCTATTGGAAGTGAAGTTTATGATCGTGAGCTGTCTCTGTAAACAAGGCAAATGTTCTCTAATCCAATTAGAACTACATTACAAGAGTTTGTTTTAAATATACTGCAAAATACACTGTTTGGCTAAGTGGTGCAGTTGCAGTATAGGAGCATAATCCTTCCGAATAGATATGCTGGTCAATCCGTCAGAGACAGATGGTGTCTTTTGTGAGCTCAATAAGGAAAAGCCTGTATAACTGCAGCCATGTCTATATGTTTACAATTTGTGTGAAATAAGAGTTATTTGTGAGCCAACTCTGGGAGTTAGATGGTTCAACATAAAATGGCTAACCCAATAATAGACAGGTAGGTGGCAAAAGGGTTAGGCAAAAGTATCAAAATTGGCATGGTTAATTTGTCTCAAAACTTAAAAACTTGACACTTACACTTCAAGTCAGTGATGCAAATTAATGTACTTGTTTGTTTGATAGTCTTTTAGACATAATTAACAGCAACTGTGTATATTAAGAGTAACATGCTCCCACTCTCTTTTGCTATCTTTGTCAAACCTGAGGTGGAAAAATAACCAGTATGTAAATATCAGTATGTCTGTTACAATGAGAAAAATCAGAATATCACATCAACATTGCACTAGTCTGATACTAAACGTGACAGTAGCAAGCTGTAGTAGCCATAGCTTTCTTGGGGTAGACTGAATTCACTTGCTCATGCATCACATTCATAGGCAAGGTGGGCGAAGTGTCTTGTCTAAGGACACAATGACAGTTTGCAGTAGAGCCACTGCTCCCCCACTGTGATACCTAGTATTCTCAGCGGCCTCCCATACAAATGCTAACCAGGCTCAACCCTGCTTAGCTTTTGAGATCAGACAAGATTGGGCATTGGAAAGGTGGTATGCCGAATGACAAATAAAAGTACTATTCCACGTCTGTGGACGTGCAGTTGTGTACCAGCTGAATCCTGTGCACTTTCATGGTCCTCCTAAACCACCATCTTTAGCTGTGTTCACCATTTGCTTCTTTATCTCCTCCATTCATGTTTTAGATCCTACGTTGCGGGCGAGATGTAGTTTCAGAGCCCACTCTTCATCTACAAGACACACAAACCTGTTCACCTTGAGCAGCTGTTGGTGAGACTATCCTTACACTCTGCTGACAAAGTGGAAAAGTTATATTTTTATTGCTTTGTGTCGGATACTGCTGCAGAGTGTGGAGACTTTTATGATTGACTGTTATTATCTACTCTCAATACACTTCACATTTGTTTGTTTTGACTTTTCATCTCCATTTTCTTATAATGTCTTGGAGTTTCTTGGCACAAAATCATTTGTTTGTTTGGTCTGTGAGCAAGTTCATTGCAGTGGAATCAAAAGGAAATCTCATAATGTCAAAACAGAATCCAGATATTGAGATATAGCCACTTGACTAGAAGAATGCTGCTGTTGGGTTAAGATAAAATATTTTGTGAAAATAAAACTTCCAGGTGCCAAAGGTGGATCACACAATAATCAAAGAAACTCAGCACAATTTACTTTAGATCTCATTACTTACATTGAAAAGTGCCATAAACAAAAGTGTGTTTAGAAGTTGGAATACATAAAAATGAACCGAGAGTGCTTAGATGGACAGTGAAATTTTCTGTAGATATTGTGGTACATTTGCTGTAATTGTAATTGTTATGTTTGTTGGTGAATTCTGCCCAGAAGAAACAAGCCCTTTCACTTTCATAAGGAAGAGTAATAGCTCGAAATTAACTTTTGACTAATATTTTTAACTAAACTAAACTAAACTAAAACAAAACACAATAACGACTAATGGTAGAGCCTTGTATTTCTTAATTTTTTTTATTTATTTATATATTTATTTGACAGGGACAATGCAATCTGACATAGTTACAACATGAACATTGCAGCTGATGTGATGCATATAGAGTTTATAGCAAAAGCTAATTCTCAACTCCCGTCCCTGGTTGGGCTTCTCCACAATTCACCAATATGCAAAATATATTAAAACACCTGCCCCTTAAAATAGATACATCAGTGCCCAAAAATACATTCAATACTCACACGTTCTCTCTCTCTCTCTGTCATACTGCCTATTTACAAGTGGGTACAGTTTTGACTCATTTTCAGCCAGTTCTTAACCCTAGAGGTGAACATTTTCAACTCAGAAATGTTTTTTATTTCAGTGGGCAGTGAGTTCCACAGTTTGCAGCTCTGATATGAAAAGGCGGACTGTCCAAAAGAGGTTCTGCGTTGTGGGATTGTACAGTTCTTGTTTATGGTGCCTCTTGTCACTCTGGTGCTGTTTAATCTTTGTATAAATGTACTGAGTGGTTCTGGGGCCAAGTTATAAATACACTTAAAACATAATTTAAGAAAACATAAACTAGTAAAACTTTCAAAACTTAATAGATTATATTTTTTAAGGATGTGACAATGATGAAAACGGATTGGCTTTCGATCCATAATTTTGATTGCTTGGTTGTACAAAGAACCAATGCGCTTTGTGTCTGAGGGAGCTGTCTGGGCCCATGTGTCATGCAGTAGGAGATATGGGAAAAAATCATACCATGCATGTACAGCAGGGCTGCCTGATTTGGAATATATTGCCTTATCAATTTAAAACAATTTAGATTTCTTTGTATTGTTTTGACTATACTCTTAACATGCTTATCAAATTTTAGTTGGGGGTCTAGGACCAACCCAAGATATTTCAAATCGTTAACTACTTGTATTTTATCATTTTGTAAATTTATTTGAAATCTTTGGTCTACATTTATTTTTTTAATAGAAAAACACATAGAAGCAGTTTTTGCAAAATTTAGAGTCAGCTTATTTTGAGTTAGCCACTGACTAACCTCAGCCATGCATGCGGACAAAACATCCGCCGCCTGCTCTGGTGTCTTGGCGGGTGCATAAAAAACTGCGTCATCCGCATAAAGTTGGCAGTGGACACCTGGGCAGATCAAAGGCAAGTCATTTATAAACAGACTAAACAGCAATGGTCCCAATATGGAGCCCTGAGGTATGCCCATGCGAATATTTGCGAATGGAGATTTATTTTCGGACACTTTAACACACTGTTTCCTATCCTGAAGGTAAGAGGCAAACCAACAAATTGCCTCAGGGGCGATATTGAATGATGTCATTTTTGATGAAATCAAACTGTGATTAACGGTTTCGAAGGCTTTTTTTTAGATCGAGAAACACAGCTCCTACGACCTCACCTCTATCGAGGGACTTTTTTATATTTTCAATAAAACAGCAGTTTGGGTTATTTCGGTTGAATACCCTGCTCTGAAACCAAACTGCTGCGAGCTGAGGAGCTGATTAGCCTCCAAGTAGTCAGTAAGTTGTGCTGCTACAATTTTTTCGATTACTTTGGACAGTATAGGTAAAATTGATATTGGCCGGTAATTGGACATAGAATCTGGGCTACAGACTTCACATTTTTTTAGACTACACAGGATGGGGATCAGGGGTAGGTATTAGGTGGTTGGTAGAGAGTCAGGATAAAGCTTGGTTTATGTATTGATTGATACTTACTTTTCCTGAAAACATAAACAAAATCTAATCACTACATTCCCAGTCATCTTGTTGCACAAACCACACTGGAGGCAGTAGGATACAGACCTGGCTGATGCAGTTGCCTTTAAAGTGCACACTATTTTAATCTCTTTTAAGCATCCTCCCTGTGGCTCAGAAAGCCTCTCCACTTGTTCCCATCCTCTCTGCTTCACTGGGGCATTTGATGGGAGAGCATTCTGCACTTTCCAGAGGTAGGCCATCTTTGAGAGATGACAGGCCACAAGTCCCATTTTTATTATGATTTATTCGGTCAGCCATTTTTCTGTAATGGCAATTTATTTGAATCAACGCCCCTTTGGCAGGGCCACTCAGGAGCAGCACTGGCCATCCTGGAGTCCAAGACAGAAGCAGGCCCCATTTGGCAAAATGAAAGCAACCTTTTTTAATGCAAACATTCACCAAGCATGGACTTCAAAACAGCCCTCTTAAGTGGAATTGATGCCACAGTTATTTCATTGCCACAACAAACAACAAACAAAGGCACCATTTATTTTGTTTCTGAAAATAATAATCTTCTTATAAATTCTGGACACGTGGTAACACACCACAAAAACAAACATATATTCCTTAGTCCAACAAAATCTCATGTAAAACGGGAGTGTGAAGTAATACAGCAGCAAATGTTCCAATAGGTTTTGAAGCATTACCACTTCAAATGTTTTCTGAGGTTTCTACATACTTGCATGTCATGTTTATGTTTACAAAATTAATTGTGGCTTCATGGGGATTTTTACCTGTATAAAATATGTATAAAGAATGAATCAAAACTATATATCTACAGAAGCTGAACTATTTCATCAGTGATCAAGTTGTGAAGCGATTCCAGAAACATCAGACATTCTTCAGTTCTTTGCCTTTTGGGGGGAAGCACTCATCTGAGAAGCCCAAATATGGTCACTCAGTGAAGTGTACAGTGTGTGTCTTGGGGCTCTTGTCTGCTCCATGTCCAGAGACAGGGGCAGACACAGACAGAAGCGCTGTGGGCCGTCATAAGCCTCTGTACAAATGTCAACTGACAAAATGAGAGCTGGAGATGGCGTTGAGAGGGACAAGGCTTTAAAGACACATTTTGTATAGATGTGTCATTCGTTCATCCATAATTCAGTGTTTGTGTCTGCATGCATATGATCCAGGGAGCAGACAGACTGTGACGATCCCCAGACAGGAGGCACACGTTGGCAGACAAAGTACGCTACAACGGGAGGAGACTACCAGTAGATGTTCCAGCAAGTATGAACAACATATTTGAACAATTGTTTCTGTGTCATCTACGTGCAGTCCCCCTGTAGCTCCGGAGACAGGCGGATATTAAAGATGAGTGCTGTCGCTCTCACACTGATGGATTCCTGAGCGGAATAGGCGGGACAGGAGGAGGAGGAGGGGAAGAGAAGGGAAGTAGCCGTCAGCTGCCAGCCTGTTGAAGTGCGCATTGTCATGTTCTGGACTGGAATGTCAATCACTTTGGGTGTACAGGTTCAGGCTGCCCATCGGCTGTCAGTGCACATTTGAGGAGCTCCTCTTTATTTTTGGGACACCAGATATAAAGGAGAACAAGAGGAACCGAGAGGCAAGTGTGCATGATTGTTAATATGTAGCTATAGTTTTCCTGCACAAGTTTTCAAAAGTTTGCACAAGTGACAAAGAAATGGCTAATATCAATATATTGCACCTATTAGTGAATGTGTATGAAAGAAAGAGGATTTGTATATCTGAAACTCTGATTGTGTGTGTGAATAATTTGGTATGGATGTGTGTGTGAACTGAATGTTTAGAAATGGCATATTTGAGGGGTGAGATGTGTTGTATTCGATGTATGTACCATATGTTTACAGGTCTTTCATCCATCTACACCAAACATATTTTTACTAAACATCAGGACTACAGGTGGAAATTAGTACTTTAGCTATAACCTGGCACCATACATCTTTCCTGTTTTTTTTTTTTTTTAAGGTCAATGTAATGTTGTGCACCCTGTTCAAATAAAAGCTTACCATACAATACCTGTTTTAGTTATCTTAAAAGTACCAAAAGTGTATTCCACTTGTGGTACCTTCTGATATTAACACACATTTTGTCTTGTTTTTTTTACTTTTTATCTTTATTTGATGATGATTATTTTAAACTTTGAGGAGCTGTTCTTTATTTTCAGGGCACCAACTACTGTGAGAAACAGAGAAGCAATGGTGCATAATTGTTAGTATAGCTTGTAGAGCTTGTTTTTCTCTGTTTTAATTATATTCTGGTTAAAAGTGTAAGTGTACACGTTTAGTCTTGGTTCATGCCCATATTATGTTTATTTAATTATGATTGTTTTGAATGAAACAGTTTTTACAGTGGTACTTGGTGTTCTTGGTGTGAGTGGTTTGTGCTCTCACTAACACTCAAACTGTGGGCATGTTCTTCCAGTGTTACCTCAGGTTCATTCCAGGCAGACTGCGTCTCCTCAGCACACAATGTCATGAATTTGTGTCATGGAAATAGTCAACCCATAAAATATGAATAAATGAATTATTTTTTGAAGGTGTAATATTAAAAGATGCACTGTGTAACATCGCTGGAGGAGGATTCATCAAATGTAATTTTTTTGGCCTGCTAAAGAAAAAAGTTTCGATGCCCCTGGTATATGGCATTGATTCAATCACAGGCATTATTGGTGCTAAAAAAAAAAATTACCTTGAAAAATGTGCTTTTTAACTGTGAGCAGTTGTTGTTTCATCTCCTTGGAGACAAGCAGGGAGCAAGACCACACCTGAAAAGTTACATAGTTAAGGTATTCTCCAAAGTCTCCAATATACGGTTAAGTGTAATTTCATAAGATCTCCTCCTTCAAAAAACATCAGATATACAGTAATTCATGTTTTTGACTAAGCAACTGTGTTTCCAAGTGTTGAAGGTGTTGTCCACACATGCTGTAAACCTGCATTATATTTCTTCTTTGCCAAGATCACTGTTTCTGTCACTTTATACAGTTGAACTTGCAGAGGATATGCAAAGCAAATGATCAGGAAACATATGAATAAAACATTAACATTTGGAAAACATATAGTGTGAATGTGCCTTATGTAAATATTCAAAACTAATATCATTGCTGACTATATACATAAACAGTATCTTCCTTTAGACTAGGCAACAAGGATATGCTTTGAGTGGGGAAATCTCATTAGTCTAATATCAAATAAAAGTTCTCAACTACAGGGAACACACTGCGAAGAGGGAGCAGGGACTCACAGGGAGACTGAAATCTGTCTTTGAAGTCAATAGTATTTACTGAGTAAATGTGGAGCTATTTGCAGCTGTTTTGGTTCTAAAAAAGACCATCATGTGTATTTCTCTAAATGTTGTTACCAGAACTGCACCGTAGTGAAAGAGAAAATATGTCACCCAAACATTTAAATAACATTAATCAACTTGATGGATCACAATTAAATACAGTTTAGAATTAGAGTTTACAGATGATGAAGAGGGTATTTGGGTAGGCTTTTTAATAATACATTTCATTTATAAGTGCCTTTTTAACACCCAAGGTAATTTTACAAAGCATAAACGCAATAAAAACATCAATACAACTATAAGAACATTAAACAGAGTAAGCTAATCTAAAAAGGTGATCAATGATCAGCTTGGGATTTCTTCTGTCATTAAGCATGTGGTTGAGAGCAGAGCTCAGACTTAGGAAATTTAAATTTAGACACAGACATAGATAAACGTTGTTGATCTACAAGAGAAATTACTTGGACACAGTAGCTCACACACAACAATTTAAAACAATTAAACTATAACAAAAATACCTATGACATTTTTTTTGAATAAGTGTTTTATTTATGGGTTTAATGGTTACAAGCATTCTATTTTATTTTTTTAAGACAAGATGGTTAATAGCATATTTCCACCTTCAAGGCACTGAAAGCTCTTTTCATTAAGGAACCACTCACCCATTCACACATATATTCATGCACCAATGTACACAGACACTGGGGGCGAGGTGGGTTAAGTGTCTTGCCCAAGGACACAACAATAGCATTCATACTAAAATTGCTGGACTCCATTTACCATGCCTCTCTGCGATTTATCACAAACTGTAAGGCTCGGACACACCACTGTGAATTGTGCACACGTGTTGGTTGGGCAGCACTGGACACTCGCAGGCTCAGGCACTGGTACATGTTCATTTAATTCAATTCAATTCAATTCATTTCTTTTTATAACGCCCAAAATCACAACAACAGTTGTCTCGAAGGGCGTATTTATAAATGGGTCTGCTCCATCCATATCTATGTACGTATATTCAACATAAAACAGACGGACATTATGCTCTACGATCACAAAGTGCATGCTTCTTTCTGTCCCAAGTGTCCGCACAGAGACTGGTAAAGTGGCATTTCAATATTCTGCGCCTTCAACATGGATTAATTTACAAAAAGTCTTGAAATTACAAGAACTGACTTCAATAGTTCAGTTTAAATCTATGTTGAAAGGTTTGGAAATTAAGTCTATGATTTGTAATTGCTTTTAAGAATCAATTTTGTGATGTGTTGAAATGTCTGTGTGTAATGTAATGTAACTGTGCTGCTGTCTTGACCAGGACTCCCTTGAAAAAGAGATTAGTAATCTCAATGGGACTTTCCTGGTTAAATAAAGGTTAAATAAAAATAAAATAAAAAATCTGTGGGAGCTAGATTCGCACCGCCAACCTGTGGGTCAATGGATCTGACCTACCAATGATGTTTATGTTTAGAGCGGGTCTGGAACTGCCAACCTTTGGATCAGTGGACAAACACTCTACAAGCGAATTGAAAATTGTATTCGATCCACATGCTTCATTTTTGGTGATATTGCCATGTCTTTGTCCAACAGTTATCACAGGTCACTGCCAAACAGTTCTAACACACCAGAGCCTTATTTTTCTGTCATCTTACTGAACATCCTGTGTTAAGATTTGTGTTTAACTCAGTTTCATAATAATCACACGTTAAGTATTAAAACAACATAGATTTTCCATGGGGACATAGGAAGGACATGGCGTTTCCTGTAATATGATTATTCAGTGCTGTAAATTTAGAAGGCCTATTATCATTGCTGCAGGTCACGCTTTTGTGTTATACATTATTCACCCCGCTACACCCCTGACAAACGTCTAAATGATGAGCGCATCTATTTATTTATTAATCTAAATACATGCAAGTTCAATAAAAGGAGTTTTATGCATTCCTGAGAGCTGCACTACATCATAATCATCATCACTAGGAACAGCCAGCGCGGCCACATCATCCAGAGTGATATAAAAAGTCTAAAATGGGGCATGTTGTCAGGGACCTGATGGATTCAAGGGGCAATGCTGAATGTTGATCAAGGTGAGGCATGGAGGAGGCCTGGTGTGTATCCCCAGGCAATCTGTGCGTCAGTCAGGAGATGGAGAGAGCACTGCACTCTGATCCATCATGTCCCCCCCAACACCACACGCAGCTGATAGAGCCAGTGCTGTCCCTCACCTCCATGTGACAGATCTGAGGCTCCCAGCTCAAGGCACGCTCACCACCCATTATAATTAATTAATCCTGTATGTTTGCTGAGGCAGTGAGAAATATATATATATATATATATATATATATATATATATATATATATTGCTGGATAGCTAACCAGTGAGCTCCATAAGTACATCAAGGGCAAGGCCCCAACAAATAATGAAATAATGTGCTCAGCAAATGTATCAGACAGTGGAGTGCAGAGGAAGGAACAACAGAGCAAAGCCGTTGTGGTGGACATTGCAGCAAAGCCGTTGTGGTGGACATCGCAGTACCAAGTGATAGGAACATCAGTAAAAAGGAACGTGAGAACCAGGGGCTCATAGAAGAGCTGGAGAAGGCCTGGAAGGTGAAGGTATCAGTGGTGCCTGTGGTCATTGGAGCACTTGGGGCAGTGAACCCCAAACTGGAGGAGTGGCTACAATAGATCCCAGGAAAAACATCAGACATCTCATATATATATATATATATATATATATATATATATATATATATATATATATATATATATATATATATATATATATATATATATATATATATATATATATATATATATATATATATATATATATTGTTTGCAGTTTTCCTCCAGTCTTAGATGTGAACAGAAAATGTCTCACATGTGTAGTTCCTATACTGAGTAAACCACAATTTCAGATATTTATATACAGTATATGGTAAATAGGAAGTTCAAATACATGCAGGGTCTGTATACTTTTCCTTAACTCATAAGTCATACATTTCCAAATGCCACTCTTCCAAATTTCCCTGGTGAGCTGACTCATTCACTCACAAAAATAACAGTCTCCACTTTTTTTGACGGCACACCTATAAAAACACCACTGAGAGAAAAACAACATGGTGGGACCGAAGCTCAAGGTTGAGGTTGTCAATATAGTTGCAGCATTGTTAGTGAGCCAAGGAAGGAGAAGAGAGGACGCTAAGAGAGTCCAGCGATTGTGATGGAAGTGGTGTTGGTTCCCGTGGGTCACACAGACAGATAGAGATCAGAGTGCTGGGCCTTGATAAGATCACATAGACTGGGAAACCTTCCTCACTCTTTAATTGAAGTCAAACCAAGTCACAGCTTCTATAGATTCCAAGCGATGACCCCAGCAACACTTTTTACACAAGGTTTTTATCTCTTACTCAAGGTGTATATAAGTGTACTTCAATTGAAAGTCAACTAAAACATTAAGCTGCAGTTATCTGTCCATCCAAAATTAGAACCAATACCATAGTGATTAGCAATTTAAAACTAAATATATATTTAGAATAGGGAAACAGAATAGGGAAACAGTCCTTAAAATGTCCTTAAAATGTTGCATTTAATGGGAATCTGAAACCCAGGATTAAGCTAACAATACAAATTTCTGCTATAAAAACATAAAATCACAAATATTTTAGGAATGTGTGTAAGGACCATTTCACCGACCAAAGACCTTACTGTGTATTCTTATAAGTTGTCCCAAATCTAGATAAATATGTACTTTGAAAAGAGAATTTGGTGTAAAAAGTCAAAAATTGCTAATTAATATTCCAGTGATTGACCTATGTTGGTTTTCTTATGCTGTGAGTACCGTAAATTTCGGATTATAAGCCGCTACTTTTTTTCCACGCTTTGAGCCCTGCGGCTTATACAGCAGTGCGGCTTATTTATGGAATTTTACTGGATAACGGCCCCTGGGGGCGCTCTCTAGCTGTAAACGTAAAAGTGAGACAGATGTGGGGAAAGATTCTGCTTTGAAGAATTCACTAGTTTTAATTTTGAACGATCATTTTGCGCATCATGAAATGGATATGATGCCGTTTTTAAGATAAAGAAGGAAATGGAGCAGGGGTCGGCAACCTGTAACATGCAAAGAGCCATTTGGACCCACTTTCCACGTAAAATAAAACACTGGGAGCCGCAAATACTAAAATGAAGATAACACTGTGTATAATAATAATATAACGGAATAATGTAGGTTTTATTTTCACGGACAAGCCTTCTACATGTGGCAGATAAATATGGCAAAAATAACTTAAGTGCATTAAAAAATATAACTCACCAAACCGCTGCATCATGCATCGCGCTGATTATGTGATTATGTCTACTCTGCTCCACAGTTTCTTGAAAAAAACAACAACAAAAAAACTCGTAGCGTATCGTTTAATCCCAGGTGCTTATTCTCCATGTGCCAAAGCAGTTTTGAAGGTTTCATTGCCTTATTTGCTTTTCCCGTATGTTACGCAGAGCGGACTCTGTGCGTGAGAGTCACCTGCAGCGACAAACCCAGATTTTAAGTAGGCATTGTCTGTTAAATTTATCTTTCTTTTTCTTGGAGGTCGTAGTCTCCTCTTCTGGCTCCTCAGTTGTCCTTTTCCCCTTTGTTAAAAGCTCTCCAAAGACTTTTGTTTTGGCTCATTTTCACTCGCTTGTGGCTCTACTTTTGGGCGACGTGTCTGATGTGTTATACGTGATACGTCACCGCGGAGACAAGAGCAGATAATATACTCGCTACTACATCAAATAGATTTCTGTGGCGATTTCCAGCAGGATTTTTATGATAAATCTACGGACGAGCTTATTAGTGTGTCATTAGGGACGGGCCAAAGTTGCTCCTGACCCCTGTGCGCACAGCGTCTGAAAATCAGGGCTCTATACGCAGGACTGTAAGCTGTGTGCGTGTCAGTTCCCAAGCCACGCAGAGCCGCAGTATAAGGCTGAAAGAGGCGCATGTGGCTCGGGAGCCGCGTGTTGCCGACCCCTGAAATAGAGCCACTGCACGTAAGCTCGGCATCAATGAATCCAACTTGGTCAATGTAAAAAGACGACAAAAGTTTTCAGAAGAAATAAAAGCTGATTTTCCGTGTTGGTGCAGCTTTATTTTCTAAACCTGCAGATGTGTTCATCCCGTGTTGATGTCGTGTTGGTGCCAATTTTCAGGCACAGTTTAAAAAAAGCGTTTCGGTGCACCGTCTTTCTGTGTAAATGTCCCATGTTACAATATGAAAACCTGCGGCTTATATTCAGGTGCGGCTTATATATGTACAAAATTGATTTTCTCTTCAAATTTAGCTGGTGCGGCTTATATCAAGGTGCGCTCTGTAGTCTGAAATTTACGGTAATATGTTTTCTTTAACCTTTCTTGAAATATGGATTCACTTTGAATATTAACAGCCACTGTGGCTCCTCATGTTGTAAAAGTAAATTGTAAATTATACTGCTGTAGTATTATCTCTGTCCGAGTCACTTCAGAGCTGTTGGAATGATCACATTTTTCCAACACAACTTTTTATGATGGTACTCTCTCCCAAAACACAAGCTTAACCAGACCAGAGCTCTGTATTTACAATGGCTGTAATCGGCAATCAAATCTCCAGCTTTGTGGTTAGAGGGCAAATGTATCCATGTTCACTCTACATCTTACATTAGCAGTTCCCAAACTTTTTATAGTCATGCACCTCTTTGAGATTTTTGATGATCTTTTGCATACCCCTAGTTTTGATGCACTTTTTTGTGCAGGCTGCTCACATCATATCAAGTTACTGTTACAAGTTAATATTTGGTTTTATATTTTGCAGCATTTGTAACACGTGAAATCACAGAATCACTGTCAGCTATTCTGTTTATTGCTATCATTTTGTGACCCAAGTAAAAACAAACTTATTGTATTCTGACAGCCATTCAGTTTTTATCTCCTAACACTGTCAAAAAAAACCAAACTAATACCTGACCTCACTCAGCCATGTCTTTCCACTGACTCCAATCTTAATTACTGGATGTATACTAGCTGGCCTTTGCTATTGTCACCTCTGTGCGCCTCTGCATTGGGACAAGCAGCTGTGATTGATGATTTACCCAGAGTGCAGGATTGTTCTGCTGAGTTGCCTCATGCACCAATAATGACACATGATGGAAACCCCTGTCAGTTGGCCACGAGACACAATGAAGATGGATTGTGTCCTGTATGGGCTGTGATTTTGTGGAGCAGAAAGTTAAGTAACCTTTTTGTGCGATAATGTTGCTACTGCCTGTGGAGCAGCATGTGGAGATCGTCCAAGGTTTTCCAACAGCCCTGAACCAGTGAGTTGCTGTATTTAGTCTTTTCAATGCATTTCACTTTGCCAATTACTTTTTTTTCTTTTTTCTGTTATTTACTTAATTTATATATTAAATATTGAGTTTAAGTGATACCTGGGTGGGTTTTATGGTTGAAGCATTTGTCAACTGCAAAGGCGCACTATATACTTTAGCAAAATGACATCCAAAAGTAAATACAGTTGTCCCTCACTAAAACGCGGTTCATCTTTTGCGGCCTCGCTGTACGTATAAGTGTATAAAGTGTGTGGTGAGGGGTTTTACAGCCTTAAAACATATATAATAACTGTAAAAAATAAGGCTGACTATTTTGGGGATTTCGCCTATTGCGGGTTATTTTCAGTACGTAAACGAGGGACAAGTCTAGTACAATCATTGGTTATGACTTTTATCTGTCTATAGTTACTGTTGGCAAAAAGGTGAAGTTGGAGAGGGTTATTATTTCTAAGAGTAGGAATATTATTAAGTAGTTTGAAGGTGCGGGATGGTGGAGGACATGCCACCTTCTTGTATCCATGGAGATGTTATTGCTTTTTAATGGTAAAAAACTTAGTTCCTGGAGGAAACCCATGCAGACACGGTGAGAAACAGTAAAAATCGATGCAATAACGTAATAACGCAATAGGCTTGACTGCATTCCACTGTATGGCAAAAAAATATGTCTACCTCCATGTTGGCAAGCATGGGATGCCACCAGGCCATGTTACAACACGGATCTGTGGAGAGGCAAACTTGCTCACAGTAAATTGGATGTATTTCAAGGTGTTATTGTACATTGTATGTATAGTGATAAATAACTAATTTGCAGTTGAATAAATCAAAGCTAGATATATTTTAATGCCACTGTTGGACATTCCAGGCAAAGCACTAACATATCCATAGAGGCTAATGGGTACTTATTTAGTCAATGAGTATTTTTGGCGCACAAATCAATAACCTACACATAAAAGCCTACATGGAAGAAGGGAAGCCAGTGTTCATATTTCACACCATTAATGTAAATGTAGGTATAATTAGAATAATAATAACACAAGAAACACCTCATAAAACTTCCCCAGTAGGCTTCATTTGTAAAGGATTAGGATGGTTAACCTGCGGAAGAAGAACCTTCTAGTTCAGAGGTAAATTCTCTATTCCAAAACTTTTATTTTCAGTAAAGTAAGTATGACATTTAGACTGGTACAAGTTACAACCAAAAATACTGTGACACATTTAAAACTAAAGAGGCCCCAAGATTACAAGTCCTAAAACTGATTTCAATGTTTTATTTTTATAGGATTAAAAGTGTTTTAATCATTAAAGGATTACTCCTTTAATGTGTTGGATGTGCTTGTCACCACCAAACACATTTCGTTTCCTTATAAATTGCCAACTAACATCACGGGGGAGAGGGAGATCAAAAGAACGATTTTGTATTTAATTATGTTATCGTAGCATCATGTAGCTAGCACATGTGAGTGGTCTATTGTCCAGGGCCCACACTGTACACATGAGTGAAGTGAGTCAGTATGGATACAGTTGACTGCCATATTTGAGCTAGCTTCGATTTCAGGAAACACTGCTCTCCTTTTCTTTGCTTTAGCCCTGTTGAGCCGAGTGATTTTAATTTCTCAAAACTGTTTACCAGCATGCATCAAGGCTGATGAAATGATGATACCAGACAAATGACAGATGAAAAAAAAGCGCTGAGTGAAAGAGGGTTGGGCATGGAGGAGGATCTTTCATGTAAAGGGCTTGCTTTGATTAAGAATACCACTTATACTTGGTAATCAATTATGGTAAGATGCTAATTGGGTGAAATTGTTTGTTATGAATAATTCACACATTTGTTGAATGTGGGTTGACAGCTCAAACATCGTCGCCCTTAATACAATACATAACCTACACAAATTAATGAGAGCTTGTCATGGTGTCTTCTCACACATGGCAGTAGTTCATCTCTAAGAAAATGGATCAATTGGTATTGCACCTTTAGTGTGTGGTTCACAAAGATTTGCTGAATTCCCAAAGGATTTAGCGTTCCCAAATGATGGTCATCTGTACTAATTTGAAAATGTCTGCTTACTGTGTCTGTGATACAATAAGTAACATACTCAATGTAAGAATCTGCCCTCTTTTCGCATGCACTACATGTAAACATTGAGCTTCAACAAAGGCAACAAAAGGAGGCAAACTGTCTTTTTCCAATGATAAATGGGGCTGTACCACAAAAACTCCAAATGAAATGCAGTCCAGAAGGGTAGAGCTGTGTGGCCGGGTTGGCGGGGCACATGTGAGCTGGTTGGTGGGAACAGGCACATGGTGGGAAATGTCTGGTGGAGTGGGAGGTGGAGGAGGTGTCAGTGGTTAAAGGAGTAATGAGGCCACACAGACAGCCATGACAAGGACACGTCTGACTGCCTGTCGTCATTTAAAGTCCCACGAAGCCCCAGTCAGGCAGCATTAGCATCACACTGTCCCATCAGGAGGTATTCATTACACACCTGCTAATGACAGGCATCTAATACCCATCTGGGAGGAATCCCTATCACATGATGCTACAGCAGTTGTTGTGTCTCATAATCAAAATGCAGCGATGTTACTGTGATCAATTCAATTCATTTTATTTTTGTAACGCCCCAAATCACAACTACAGTTGTCTCGAAGGGCGTTCATGGTTTGGTTGATGGGGGAAACCAGAGTACCCTGAGGAAATCCATCCAGACACGGGGAGAAACATGCAAAAACTCCACACAGAAAGGCCTGGGCAACCCGGGGATCGAACCAAACCTTCTTGCTGTGAGGCATGAGTGTTGCCACTCGGCCACCGTGCTGCCAAAGCTAATGAGCATTGCATATGCCATCTCTGCAGATACCTTTTCTCGGAAGCATGGCTGTATAATTGCACCATCAGAAAGTCAAACTCCTTACACGAGCAACAAACTTTTTCCTTTGTGTTATTGTCAGCAAGCTGTTTACTTGAGATCAGTTAACAATGGAATCTCACAAATGTTTCTATATTGACTCAATGTTCTGTCAGCAACATGACATAATTGTTATGACTGCATATGGACTTGGCAAGTGGAGTTTCAAATCCCAATTGGCTCAAATGTATAGCACAAAATCACTTCTCCTTTTCATCATTTCAGCATGTTCAAATGCAATGCATGCTATCTCACAGATCAGCAGATGACATAAAAGCTGCCTCATCCATATGCTCTAGAGCAAGTGGCTGGTAAAAGTCCTTTAGAGTGAGAGAAAAGCACTGCCAGAATATGTTTTGGGCCAGGATCGCAGCAATGACACACTGGTAATAATTAGACAGCAGCCATAGATGGAGGCTTGATCCTCAGCTCAGCCTGGTAATCAGGTCACGCAGACCTGATATGATAATCCCAGGGGCACAACATGAAGGGAAAGGCTAACTCTGCATTGGCAGACAGCGAGCCGCGGATGAGGGCCGGAGATCTCCCTCAGAAGTCTGGATCATTCTCTGGACTCAAAGGCCAGTCAAGAGTAAAGACGAGAATCACCGCAACTATGGACTCTCACTGCAGTGTGTGGAGGTTCTATAGGACCTCAAACTTATGACAGATAATTTCTGCAGAGGTTGTTTCAGCAAATATGGTTCATAACTGGGGTACACCTAAACTCAAAAACTATACTTAGACAAGCATACATTTAATAATTAATTTATGTTTCTGGACAAGGGACAAAAAATCTTTGGTGTCTAGAGAAATGTGTCTTGTGTTCAATCAAGTCTCTGCAATACACTATATCTTTGCCATGGATATATATGGGCAATGTATTGGTGGTCAGGAAAACACTGTCCAAGAGTGTTTTGCCTTTTAATTAGTTTTTTGGTCCATGTTTTCCTGCATAAAGCCAAGTCAACAATCATTATCTAAATTGTTTTTGGACATGTTTTTCTCTATTTCTTCAAAACTTTGCAAAAGTTTATTTATTTATTTATTTTAGGGACAATGCACATTAATAAACATTTGCATGTAAATATGCCAGAATTAGCCCGAGGGCTATTTTTCATCCGTAGTCCCGGGACAGGTGTCAACCTGTAGGAAATAAAACACAATAGAATAAAAACAAGGTTATTATTTACACTCTAAAATCATTCTTACATACAGTCGCATACAACTCCATTCTTATAGTCATAAAATCACATTCAGCCACATACATTCATTTTCAGCCACAAACACAACATACCGTTGTCTACATACACACACAGACACAAACAAACATACAACAAAACTCAAACAGAGGCAGGATGGAGACAGGAGCATCGAGAGGTGGATGTTAGTGGTGACAAGACTGATTTTCAATTAACCATTTCTTTAACTGTAATTTAAATGAGGTGTAAGTGGGGAGTGTGTCAAAACAAGGGCAAACGTTGCCATGTTACCCTAAATACTATTGGAACAATTCTGCCAGACTTGTAAATAAATAAATAAATAAATATTCAAACACACATTACAATACAGTAGCAGAACAGTGCATCGAGCAGACAGAAGTGGCCTGTTTCTGCTTGTGATAAGTACTGGCTTTTCACAAGGGAATGACTTTTCCATATCAAAGACAGTGTGTGCGGTGCCATCAGAGCTTTGCACACTGGCAGACGACAGTCACTCATCAGCTGTGCACTTTTCCTGACATTTGCAACCGCGTGCTATTACCAAAAAGGCCTCAACGTTCCTGGAGTGACATTTAGACCCTGAGCGAGATGTACTGCATCAACATTACACAGTCCAAATAGGCTTCTGCGTCCACTTTGACTTTGTGGAAATGTTAAGGAAAGGCTACACTGGATGAGGACTCAGAGCCTGTTGAAAGAATGTTGTTATACCATCGCTAATAAGGTTATGTTTTTATCTCTGTGATTTTAGATGAAGTAGAAGTAAACTTGGATGTTTTTATATATATATAACCTGTATAATATATAATAAATTATAATAAATATATTTAGACATTTAACATATAAGGTCTTTGTCACAGCATATATATATATATATATATATATATATATATATATATATATATATATATATATATATATATATATATATATATATATATATATATATCCATTGGGCTCTGCATTGGCCATCATATCAACACTATTTCTTTTCTATTTCTTCTATAATAAATTATAATAAATATATTTAGACATTTAACATGTAAGGTATATATATATATATATATATATATATATATATATATATATATATATATATATATATATATATATATATATATATATATATATATATATATAATTTTTTCATTGAGCTCTGCATTGGCCATCATATCAACACTATTTCTTCTAGTTAATTTGTGTTTCTTTAGCAAGGACAACATCTTCAGAAACTAGAGTGCGAGATACTTATATTTGTTTCGGGTTCATAGGCAAATAAACCAATGTTGTAAATTTGGTTTGGAGCTTCAAAATGATTGAAGGAAGAATGGTGCAGAGAAGTGGTGAATAAATAAAGTAGGGATAGGTGTGGTGGAGTTCTGCTCTCAAATTGATAAGACAATCTCATCTTCAGCTTGCATCATCTGCATTTTGTACAATAGTTTTCTTTTCATTATAACAAAAACTAAGAATGCCACAAAACTTTCACTGAAACCATTTTTCTCAAGTCTTTTGAACTCACATTGCACATAAACAACTTTTGACTGGTTGGATGTCTACTCAGTTGTCTATATGGCTGCAGAAAATCAAACCCACATCAACACACATTTGGCAAATTGTATAACAAGAATAGAAAGACACAAAGAAGTTATATAGCCGATTCAACTGGCATAGGGACATGAGAAATAGACTTTCCATTCCATTCAGCATGTAACTCTACAGAAGTCTTTGCTTTGGAGAGGTGGTGTGACCTTTTCAGTATTCATCCCCAGATTGCATCTTCAGCCCCTAAACCAATCAACACCATGGAATTTCCAGCTCAGTATAAGCACCTCAAAGTAAAGGTCAGTAAGGAGCATCCAAGGTCCACCACAACCTGTAGGTAAAGCATGGCAAAAAGGCTTATCTACCTGGCAAATGACACATTAGCCTTTGATGAATACAACATGATCAAGATCTACTGGAGTCAGAAACTGCCCTGCACAAAAAGGCCATTTATCTTTTCTCCAAGTGGCCTCTCACAACATGTCAGCCTAAATTTGCACTGAGCTTGGATGGATAAGGTAGGCAAAAGGACAAAAGCACCTTGTTATTCATGATAGCAGGGTCAATGTTATCTTATTCATATTTAAGGGACTCATTGGGAAGTGTCCTAAATGCCTTTCCTGCATACAATACTATAACCTACAAATTTATGCCATATGTTCTGTGTGACAATAAAATAAAACAGTTATATTCATAGTAAGCAGCCAGAGCTAAAATTTGTAATGCACCACATATTCTGTTTTACTAAATTAATTTACTAAACCTGTCAAACCATAATTGGTGAATTACTATATTTGTCCTCATATTTGTTTCAGTCTCACATTTGTTTTTCCCAAGCAAACATTTGACAAATTCTAAATATGTATTATTTTGAAAGGGGAGGAAATTTGATTTCAAATTATTGGACTATAATAAATACAAATTGGACTAAGTATTACTAATATGTAGACATTGTAAACCTGTTTGGCAGTAGAAGTGGTGGAGAGGCTGTGAAGCCAGATGTGAATGATTTAGAAAAGTGTAAGGTATGAAGAGTAATAGTGAATATATTAAGGTACATTATCTCTAAGGTGGGAGGGTACCTGCTTGTCTTCATAGAGATTACTTCTTTGCCTGGAATTTTCCACAGGATGGCATTAAAGTTATCCATCATGCACTGATACAATCATAGTAGATTTATTGTGAATTTGCATCATAACACATTCTGTCCCCTTGGAGATAGCTAAGTGCAGTAACAGTAACATCTCCATGGAGAAAAGTATGACATGTCCTCCGCCAGAAAAGATTTACCTTTAATAAACAAATTGTTGTACTGATGGATATGTTTACATGAAGCTGAAATGCATTAATACAAAAAATGACATAAAGTTGGTTGATGTTAACAAAAAAGGTTGGTCTTTAAGGGAACAGATGAAACTAAAGATGACTTAAGTTTGATTAAAACAATAATAAATATATACTTTTTACAGTACTGCTATAGTTAATTTTTTGGTCCCTGTTTTTCTGCAGAAGCAACAACAGTAACACAAAAACACAAACATCCAAATAGCGTAACACAGCAGCACACAAAAATCCAACCTCACTGTGAGGTTTGCGCTTTCTGGGTTTAGCACTGGCTCTTTCATGATCTATCTATATCTATTCATATCTCTGATATTTAAATCTTAAAGGTGCACTAACTTTTCTGGTAAACATCTCACCTCTCTTACTGTAAGTGGGATATATATTCACACACACAACCCCCCCCCCCCCCCCACACACACACACACACACCCACACACACACACACATACAATGAACTGAATATGTGTTTGGTATGTTAGTGTAAGATATTAACAGTAAATCAGCATATGTTGCGCTAACTAACAAACACGAGAGACACGAGTGAGATACTCCTCCACTTGAGGCAAGGACTCACCACCCACCCGGAGAGAGGGCAAGCCACCTTTTTCCAGTTGAGAACCATGGTCTCAGATTTGGAGGAGCTGATTCTCATCCCAGCCACTTCTCACTCTGTGCTTGCTGCAGGTCCTGACTTGATGAAGCCATCAGGACAACATCATCTGCAAACAGCAGAAATGAGATCCCTTGGTTCACAAACCAGACCCTCTCCGGCCCCTGGCTGCACCTAGAAATTCTGTCCATAAATACAACAGAATGAATAGAACCAGTGAAAAAGAGCAACCTTGGGCGAGTCAAACATGCATCGTGAACAGGTCTGACTTACTGCCGGCAATGCGAATGCAGCTCCTGCAATGGACCCCATACTCCCAGAGCACCCCCCAAAGGACACCACGAGAGATACGATCGAATGCCTTCTCCAGAGCCACAAAACACATGTGGACTGGTAGGGCAAACTCTCATGAACCTTCGAGGACCCGATGGAGAGTATAGAGCTGGTCCAATGTTCTGTAACAGGAACGAAAAACAAAATGCTCCTTCTGAATCTGAAGTTCGACTATCAGTCAGATTCTCCTCTCCAGTACCCTGGAATAGACCTTACAGGGAAGGCTGAGGAGTGTAATGTCCTGTAATGCCTGAAAAAACAGAGGTCATTGTCGTTGGTCCCAAAGGTCAAAGAGATTCTCTGTCGGACCAGATAATCTCACTTGACAATGTGAGTATAGCTTCTAGCCCTACTGTAAAAAATCTTGGAGTCCTATTTGATCAAAATCTCTCATTCACAGCCCATATAAACCTAGCTTGTAAAACTACATACTTTCACCTGCGAAATATAACTAAAATTAGAAATATTTTACCTAAAAACGATGCTGAAAAACTCATCCATGCATTTGTTACTTCCAGACTTGATTACTGTAATTCTCTGCTCGCTGCCTGCCCCAAAAGTACTATAAGGAGCCTCCAGTTGGTCCAAAATGCAGCGGCCAGAGTCCTAACAGGAACTAAAAGAAGAGACCACATCAGTCCTGTACTAAAATATCTGCACTGGTCGAGCTTAGAATCAAATTCAAAGTCCTCCTGCTGACATACAATGTCCTCCTGCTGACATACAAAGCCCTAAATGGTATGGCCCCATCCTATCTGCAAGATGCTATTGTCCAAACAGAGCACTCCGCTCTCAGAATGCAGGACTATTAGTGATTCCTAGAGTGTCCAAAAGTACAGTGGGAGGGAGAGCTTTCAGTTACCAAGCTCCTGTGCTATGGAATCAACTCCCTGCTGATGTTAAACAGGCCCCCACAGTCTCTGTATTTAAGACCAGGCTTAAAACCTTCCTCTTCGGTATAGCATATGACCAGGTTACATAGTGAGGGAGTTAGGGACATTAAAACCCGGGATAAACAGGCTGCAGTAGGAGATAACTAGCTGGGGGAAGTATGGCAACCTGAGCACTATCCTCTGCTTTGTCCTATTTTCTCATCAGCAATGCTATTCACATGTTGTCCCCTGTCCCACTCCCCCTGTGGAGTGTATCTCTTTCAGATGCCCCGATGACAGCTGGACCCTCCCCTCCTCCCCGCCTGGCCCTCCTCCTCGCCCGGCTCTCCTCCTCCTCGCCTGGCCGATTTTTCTTGTTTTGTCTGATTTTTCCTGTTGTTTTGTTTTTGTGTGTTGGCGGCATGGTGGGTTTGGTTCGATCCCTGGGTCGCCAGGCCTTTCTGTGTGGAGTTTTTCATGTTTCTCCCTGTGTCTGGATGGGTTTCCTCCAGGTACTCCGGTTTCCCCCATCAACCAAAACATGAACGCCCTTCGAGACAACTGTTGTTGTGATTTTGGGCGTTACAAAAATTTATGAATTGAATTGAATTGAATTGTCTACTACCCCTCCCAGAGACTACAAGAAGGTTGAGTACTCTGCACTGCTGTTTGGCCTGCACGCTGACACAACAGTGAGAGTCCTCTCGCCGACTTGAAGGCACAGGGATGTGACCCTCTCGTTCACCGGGGTGAACTGCATCATGAGGCAGCTGAGCTGTGGGGCAATGAGCAAGCCCACACCAGTTCACTGCTGCTCCCCACAGGCAACGCCAGAGAAATTAGTCCAGTTCCTCTCAAAGAGTTGGGTTCCAGGACCCAATTATTATTCTGGTAGATATTTAATCACCCACTCAATCTTGGGTGTGACAGAGACTTCTTAGCTCAACTTGGCAGGAACATCTCTGCTTGCAATCTCCAGCAGATTTTCCCTCACCACTGAAAAGGTAGAATAGGGGAGAAGAGAACGAGAAGGAGAAGACGAAGGAGAAGGTTGGGGGGGTTTAATCTACTGATTCAATTGCTGCCAATGCCTGTCTGTCTACCACTCTGTCAGGGAGGGCAAATGGAGCAAGCAAGCCCCAAAAAAGACCCAGACCGAATAACATTTTCTTACGTCTCCACTACCCACTCACACCTACATCTGTTTTGACTTCTGAAGTTTGCTCTTTGGTTTTTTGCACCCAACCAGGCCTTCAATCCTATGAAAACAAAATATTTAAGTATAGTTAAAGTCTAGAAGTGGAGCTACAAACAACTGCTGTGGACTTATGGTTTTGGAATTATGAGCAATGAAATCTTCAAGTTTTGCAGTTTCTTCTTTTTTGTAGAATTAATGACCATATTTTCCGGACTATACGTCATTCTGGAGTTTAAGTCGCACCAGCAAAAAAATGCATGATAATGAAGAAAAAAACATAAGTCGCCAGTTATATAAGCTGCATTTTTTGGGGGAAATTTATTTTACAAAATCCAAGACCAAGAATAGACATTTTGTCTTTAAAGGCAATTTATAATAATAGCAATACAATAGTCAACAACAGGCTGAATAGCAGTACAGCACACAGCACACATTTATATTTATCCAGCTACATGAAGCATAGACAGCAAACTGAATACATGTCTGGTTTGTTAACATAAGATATGAAGAGTTAATCAGATAACTACGCTAACGTAATATATGCCGGCTTGTCCACAAACACGAGAGACACGGGAATTCTTTTCACTGATGTTTTCTGTGGTCTTACTTCTTCATCACAGTTCACATTGTAGAACTAGCAAAAGCATCAAATACAACATAAGCTCTGGCTAATATTACATATACACACAAAACTGCATATGAACACATGGGAAATATACGTACCACTGTTGTAGAAAAATTACACTTCTAGATGACGAGTAATCCATTTGCGAAGCTCGGTGAGCTTTGAGATACAGAAAAAAAGGTTTATTGTTTGTTACAGCAGATACAGACCGGAGTGAGTGAATTAGAGTATAATGTTCACATATGTAAATTTACATTTGTCTGCATTTTGCAGCTACATAATATCTCCATTCTTAGACCTAGAGATGGACGGCTAAATTTACTCTCCCTTATTAAAAAAAAAAAAAAAAGAAAGAAAAAGTTCAGCTGTCCTTACGCTCAACTACACAGGGACTCTCACCCTTTTGCCTTTTACCAGTTAGTAACCCTAGATAGGTGTTTCACCTAGTGACTGTTCGCTAAATAGCAGCCATTTGGCTGTTTACTAGCTAATTATAACTAGAGGGGAATTTCACCCATGACTGTTTGGTAGTTAACAGTAATGACTCCTAAACCTCATTCTGGAGAATAAATTCAATTAAAGCCGCAAGCGGCGATGATGGCCCTCGCCCCCATGCGACCGCCCCCCCCATGCAACCGCCCGGGGCTGGCCACTGCCCCCACACACCATTTTCCCCACCCGGCCACCCCACGGCCGCAATCCGCCCCCCTTCACACAGTTTCTATATAAATATGTGTGACCAACACATTATAATGGAGGTCCACGGCGTTGAACCGGCAACCTCGTGCACAATACAGGTATGGTGTAATGGACTTTTTTGCCCCTTTTGAGGTTCACAATTATCTCCCCAAGTTTCATGCCAATCGGACAAAGTTGTGTATTTTACCAATACTGTAGGGGGCGCTATAGTGTTCATTTAGATAACAATTAATAGTGCATTCTGTTAATACCCTCATATCACACGTGTGATGTGAATTTGAGCTGTGTAGACCAATGCATGTGCGTGTCAGAAATTTTTTTATGATTTTTTTTTTAGGTTTTGCGCCCCTGGTGGCCAACCGTGGAAAATGACTCATGGCCATAATGTAATTTTTTGTTTCTTCTGATGCCACTGATTTATTCCCCGAATTTCGTAGGAATCCGATAATAATGGCGTTTCACCCCTATGATAGGGGGCGCTATAGTGTTCATTTTTATTACAATTAATAATCCATTTTATTAATACCCTCATATCACACGTGTGATGTGAATTTGAGCTGTGTAGACCAATGCATGTGCGTGTCAGACATTTTTCAATGATTTTTTTTGGAGTCTTTGCGCCCCTGGTGGCCAAGTGTGAAAAATGACCTATGCCCGTAATATTATTTTTTGGTCCACGTCATGCCCCCAATTTATTCCCCGAATTTCGTAGGAATCCGATAATGTTGGCGTTTCACCCCTATGGTAGGGGGCGCTATAGTGTTCATTTTGATTAAAATTAATATTGCATTCCATTCATGCCCCAATCACGCATATGTGATGTGAATGTGAGCTCTGTAGGGCAATGCCTGTGGTCGTGAGAGGACATCGAAAAAACAGGAAACTAAGGCGTATTTCGGTGGCGGCGTATGGGCGAACCGTGTGGAATTTGGAGAAAACGTGGATAACTTTTGAAAACCCATGTGTCTGGATGTGGCATGTGAAATCTGAGCTCATTTGGACCAAAAACCTGAGACTAGTAGCGTTTTGAAAACACGCTGCGAATGAAGTGGCGAATTTTTTATCCAAAATGGCCGACTTCCTGTCTGTCATAGAGCAGTGCTTTAATTCATATTTATGCTTGTCCCCCCATTCTCTATCACTGTTCTGATTTTTGTGTGTGTTTTCCAAAATAAACCAGGCTCCTCTCCCATAGGGGTGAAATTTTAGGTGGCGCTGTCGAGTCAGGGGGGCATGGGACATTTTCCCGACACCAATTTTATGAAATTTTTCACCAAGCCGGTCGATTCTATACCCCCATGTGAGACTTTTCGTGAATGTTCAGGGGGTGAAAAATGCGATTGTTTGGCGGAAAAACGAAGAACAATGTTAATATGCAGTGTGGGCCCTGAGCTGTGTGGCCCTGACTCCATATGAGAGGGGTCTGTGGCTTTGCACCGGCAACCACGTACATAATACAGGTATGGTGTAATGGACTTTTTTTGACCCTTTTAATGCTCACAATTATCTCCCCAAGTTTCATGCCAATCGGACAAAGTTGTGTATTTTACCAATACTGTAGGGGGCGCTATAGTGTTCATTTAGATAACAATTAATAGTGCATTCTGTTAATACCCTCATATCACACGTGTGATGTGAATTTGAGCTGTGTAGACCAATGCATGTGCGTGTCAGAAATTTTTTTATGATTTTTTTTTTAGTATTTGCGCCCCTGGTGGCCAACCGTGGAAAATGACTCATGGCCATAATGTAATTTTTTGTTTCTTCTGATGCCACTGATTTATTCCCCGAATTTCGTAGGAATCCGATAATAATGGCGTTTCACCCCTATGATAGGGGGCGCTATAGTGTTCATTTTTATTACAATTAATAATCCATTTTATTAATACCCTCATATCACACGTGTGATGTGAATTTGAGCTGTGTAGACCAATGCATGTGCGTGTCAGACATTTTTCAATGATTTTTTTTGGAGTCTTTGCGCCCCTGGTGGCCAAGTGTGAAAAATGACCTATGCCTGTAATATTATTTTTTGGTCCACGTCATGCCCCCAATTTATTCCCCGAATTTCGTAGGAATCCGATAATGTTGGCGTTTCACCCCTATGGTAGGGGGCGCTATAGTGTTCATTTTGATTAAAATTAATATTGCATTCCATTCATGCCCCAATCTCGCATATGTGATGTGAATGTGAGCTCTGTAGGGCAATGCCTGTGGTCGTGAGAGGACATCGAAAAAACAGGAAACTAAGGCGTATTTCGGTGGCGGCGTACGGGCGAACCGTGTGGAATTTGGAGAAAACGTGGATAACTTTTGAAAACCCATGTGTCTGGATGTGGCATGTGAAATCTGAGCTCATTTGGACCAAAAACCTGAGACTAGTAGCGTTTTGAAAACACGCTGCGAAAAATTTGGCAAATTTTCGATTCAATATAGCTGACTTCCTGTCTGTCCTAGGGCCGCACTATGATTGGCTTTTTTGCTTGTCTCCATGAGCTCTATCACTGGTGTGAATTTCGTCGAGCTAGGGCGAAAAATGCATGTCGGCTCCCAATTCATTTTAAAATTTTGAATTTTCTAGGTGGCGCTGTCGAGCCAGTGTGTGTGGGTCATTTTGGTGATGCATATTTTCTTGAATTTTTTGCCAAGCCGGTCGATTTGATACCCCCATGTGAGACTTTTCGTTGACGTTCAGGGGGTGAAAATTGCGATCCCAGGGGGAGAAAAAAAAAAATAATAAGAAGAAGAAGAAGAAACCCAGGAAGAACAATGCCCCTCGCCACTCACCCAGGAAGAACAATGCCCCTCGCCATCACTTCGTGAGTGGCGAGGGCCAATTAGGTCCCAATAGTAGATATTATATAAAGCAAAGATTAGCAAAACATGCTGACCTTTACACAGTGTCTCACAGCTTACTCATAGGTTGAGCTACAGTCATCACAGTCCCATGGACTAGACCTGAATCTAGTGACTGGGCACAGTCAGCACAGCAGGTCTCCTCAGTTTCTGTCCAGATTCTCTTGAAGTTTTGTTCCACATTTTAGATGTTTTGCAATTTGTAACTTCCAATATCTTAGTTTCAGTGGCTTAAAAGGATGAGCAGTCTGTCAACTATGTCCCATAAGTGAGGAAATCAGGAGTGGTGGATGGCCATTGTTGTTTTGATTGTATTAACAGCACGTTGTTAGGGCAGCATGGTTGTATACACATGAGATTTTGGAGCCAAAAAGACTGAAAAGTTGTGAGATGAATCAAAAATGGCATAGGATCAGAACTATGGCTGCTGGGTATGTTTAGTTAAGCATTTTGCACTTCCAAAATACATTCTCCTTTGAGTAACCAGTCTTTGTAGATGAAGATTTCCTTTTCAAATGGAAAGAAGTCTGTATTGGAAAAGCTCACCAAGTAAACCTTGTTTGAATCCAGCGGTAGTGATCCAGGACAGAAACCAATGTCCATTCATGTTCTTCTTTGAAAGATCCGTGCGTCAGGATAGAAACCAAAAGAAAGACAAAATTCCATCTTCACTGTGTTCTGGGCGACCACTCGTGGATCCCACTCTTCTGACACCATTATTGTTGTGGAAAAATTACAGTTCTAGATGAAAAGTAATCAATTTGCAAAGCTCGGTGAGTTTTGAAATACAGAAAAAAGGTTTATTGTTTGTTACAGCAGATGCAGACAGGACAGGGCCCAGGCCTGCCCTGGCCATAGACTGACAACCTTTCTGCATCTCCCCCAATCTCCCTCCAAGTTCTAAGTCCAAGTCTAAACAGCCCTGAGCATCTGAGCTCTGACTATTTTATACCAGAATGACAATGCTATATACATTTCAAAGCAGAGTGACTTTTGTTTCACACCCATATGATAATGAACTCGTGTAGCGCTTTGAGAGGCTTTGACAAGCCTGTAAAGTGCATTACAAGTGTAAGGCATTATTAGGCCCGAGCTTGGGCCTCCGTCCCGGCGAGGGACTCATTAAAACCGCGTCCGAAACCCGGAAAATGGCAAAAATCAAGTAGTAAACACGCCCCGACATGGCAGTGAGTGGTGTCAAAAATTAGAACTCGACAAGCTCTAATTGGAACAAAAGACCCTGAGAAAAAATAACGAAAGACGACTCGGTAGCGCCACCTCAAACTTTGATTTTCATGGGGCCAATGGGAGCCTGACTCAGAAAAAAGTCAACGTAAAAATCTGAAACTCACAGCAAAAAATAGTACATGTCGGGACATGACAAAAATGATATTATGGCCCCGCCCTAAAATGTACAGGAAGTCGGCCATATTGGATCAAACCCGGGAATGACAAAAGTGCACACCCTCGCATTCAGGACATTTTCTCGCACAGTTTTCATCAGAAACACGTCAAATTTGGCCAAATCCCACTAAACCCATGTGTGATTAAAGATGATCAATTATATTTTGATTATGACTTCGGGTGTGGTCAGGGTGATTTTTCAACAAAATCGCAAATTTTGGAATATTTCAAAAAAATATTTCTCTTTCACACATTTTTTGTTGGGAAAACGCTAATACAGTGTTTATGCACATTTGTGAGCTGAACGCAATGATATGCAAATCAAGGCATTCTCTCACAAAATGACTCTCTAGCGCCCTCTTCAAATTTCATTTTCAAAAATTCATAGAAGACAATCGATTTGTCGTGGACGTGTGAAAAAATTCACAGGGACCTTATTTGTAATGGGGCACAATGTGAGAAAGTCACATGACTGTAGCTGTTATGGTTTAGGAGAAAAATAATGGGTGGAAAATGCGTTTCCATTATTATTCTTATTTTGGTCGCGACTTTGAATTCACTTTTGACCCCCTGAACGTTAACGAAAAGTCAATTTCATTGGACCCAAAATTCAAGATTGGTGAAAAATTTATTATTTTGATGTTAAAAAAAATTTATGTTTCAAAATGACTCAATAGCGCCACCTCAAAATTTGAAATACATTGCGGCAATGAGAGACCTTTTTCATCGTAGGCAAATGAAATTTGGTAAAAACATAGAACATGTCAAGACAAGTAAAAAATTATATTATGACCCCACCCTAAACCCTACAGGAAGTCGGCCATTGTGGGCGGAACCCCATTTTTCCAAAATTTTACCTCTCACCTTTGAATTTTTTACGCCTCGAATTTTCATTCGAGAAACATGAAAATTTGTCAAAATGAACTACACCCATGTGGGATTATAAGCAACTCTTTTGGAATTTTCTAAGTTATAAAATGTGGGCGTGGCCAGCCTGCAAAGAAAAAAGACGTTTTTTACAGGTTTTACATGCGTGTAACTCACATAGTTAGTGTCCTATGTCCCAGCAGGAATATACTTTTTTATTCAAACTGTTGATCTGAACACATAGATATACAATTTACACAGGTCAGACAATAAATTGCTCCACAGAGCCCCCTTGAACTTTTGAATTAGACCAAAAAAATTACTTTGACATAAACATTTGAAATTTGGTACACATATTCCTCTTATCTTACGGAACAAAAAAGCCAAAGAGAACATACCTCTATTTTCAACTATGTTACTGTGGTAACATAATAAATGTGTCATTGAAATGAATGGGGTTCAGAGTACTGCACTTTGTTGTAGACTAAATAGATGCTCTACACTCATCAAACTATGGCCTAAAATTCAAGATTGGCAAAACAAGTTGTATTTTCATGTGGAAAAAAATTAACGTATCAAAATGACTCAATAGCGCCACCTCAAAATTTGAAATACATTACGGCAATGAGAGACCTTTTTCATCGTAGAGAAATTAAATTTGGTACAAACATAGAACATGTCAAGACAAGTAAAAAATTATATTATGACCCCACCCTAAACCCTACAGGAAGTCGGCCATTGTGGGCGGAACCCCATTTTTCCAACATTTTACCTCTCACATTTGGCTTTTTTGTGCCTTGGATTTTCATTCAAGAAACTTGCAACTTGGTGAAAATGAACTAGACACATGTGGGATTACAGGAAACTATCTTGGATTTTTCTACATCATAAAATATGGGTGTGGCCACCAATCAAAGAAAAAAGCAATATTTTGACGTGTTAAAGCGAGCATAACTCACACATGCAGTATCCTATTTCCCGGCATTAATATACATTTTGTTCAAATTTTTGATCTGACTGCATAGATATGCAATTTACACATATCAAATATTACATTGCTCCACAGCGCCCCCTTGAAATTTTTAAATGGCATGTAAAAAAATTACTTTGTCACAAACATTTGAAATTTGGCATGTACATCTCTATTCTGATACTGAACAAAAAAGTCAATGACACCATACCTCTATTTTTAAAGGTGTTGCCATGGCAACGTCTGACAGTTCTAATTGAAATACATGGGTTTTGGTTAAATAGGATGAAAAATATTTACTCTGTCATAGACCATTGAAATTTGGTACACACATTCCTCTCATCATACTGAACAAAAAAGCCAATGAAGACAAACTTCTATTTCCAACCGTGCAGGCGTGACAATGTGATTAATGGTCCCATTGGAATGAATGGAGTAGTATTATTCAGTCGCTGATTTTGGGGGGAGGAGCAATGTAAGCGGGAATGAAAGGCAGGAACTCCGCGGTGGCATGTACCCCGCGGTCGCAAGGGGTGGCGAGGGCCTTTATCACTGCTTGCAGTTTTAATTATTATTATTATTATGAACTTTTACATTTAGGTAGAACAAAAATGAGTTTCCTGTGGGATGGAGACAGAGCCTTCACACATGTTAATGTCTGGTCTGGGTGTGGCAGATCAATCAGATCAAATGCTTTTAAATACACAACATGACTATACTTACATTTCTATCACACCACTTTGGCCTGCTAGAAAACAAACCAGTGAACCGCAAACTTTATATTTTACTTTTCGATTGTTTCTTCAATAGCGCTCTATCGGGTAAGACTCTGCATTAGTGTAAAAGGCTGAAGGGGAAAGCAGGAAGTAGTTTTCACAATCTTAAACTAGGCATTTAGACAAACTAAACATTTACAATATTGTTCCAAATGAAAACTGATCCACTTTATGGTCTTATAAATGAAGGGGAAAAAAATAAATAAAGGTTGGCCTCGCACAGCTGTCAGTGTGACAACAACAAAGATGTGAAATTCTATACTTGAATAATTTCACATTTAAGTTGTATCTGAGTATCAGTAGCACCCCCAGCCAAACTATACAAAAAGTGTGACTTATAGTCCGGGAAATATGGTGCTTGCTTAAAAAGTCAAATCAGAAAGTGACATTTTGAATACCTGTACAGGGAACAGCAGACTCCACACTCTTCTCATCAAAACTGAAACACATGAGGCAATATAAACTGTGATGGACATAGTAGCCAAAAGATATTTGATGTAGGATTCAGTTGCCAATAGAAAATGGAGAATTTGGTGAAGGAAATATACTTTGTTTTCTAACTGTACAGCTGCAAACTTTTTCATCTTGTAAATCAAGTTGTTATGGAACGTTTATAAGAGTATTCAAACCAGATCATTTAATTACAAACCACGTCATCATTTGCATATAATATATTCTTAGTTAGAAACATGATAATTCTGCAGAATTTAGGAATGTTATTGTCAATAGAAATGTTATATTAATATTAATAGGAATATTATTAATAATACAATTTAGGAATATTATTATTAATATTATGTGAGTCAATTTCTTCATTATAATCTCATGTAGCCATGCAAAATGTTAACTCTTTTCATGCTAAATTAGAAATTGACAGCATTTTTATCGCAACACTTTAGCAAGTACAGTATTTCTTTTGAAGTGATTATTCCTTTTCAGACTTTTGTTTTGTTGAATAATGAGCTGCAGATTATCACACAAAGGCATTGTTTCTAAAATCAACTCTAAAATCAAGAGCATATATGCCTAATATGTTTCCTTCACTGATTGGTTATGTGCCACTGGTGTCCCTAAAGGCCTCCTTGACCTCACTGGGGACTTGTGCTAACCCCACTAGTCTCACTCCTGTCCTCTCAGTTACAGCCTGTATAATTAAACGCTTCAGTGCTAAAAACCTGGTGACTCTTGTACAAACAGCTCCCAGAAGACTTCACACTGAAAGTGGCAGAAACTGAGGCAGGGAATCAGAAATAATAACTTTGTTTGAGTTAGACATCTTAGGTGTGCATTTAGACAGGTATATTTTTTAGAAGTTCTCTTGTATGTACATATGGTGGCTTTAACAACGGTTAGCCAATAAGTATACTGTACATCTTGCTGTTATTTCTTAGGTCACTTTTATGCCTTTTCTCCATTGTAAATATAGTTGTATGCTACTGTTGGATGTGTTTTTCTGTTTGTTTGTTTTTGTTTTTTTTTTTGTTTGTTTTTTTGTATTTGAGTACCTTTTACCTTGGCTCCTTGGAAGAGCATCTGCCTCACAACTCCCTACCCCTCAAAGCACTCACCTTCGTCGTTGCTGTTAACTGTTTTATTACTGAAATTGCTGTCTGACGATAACACTCTTTCCAATACTAGATGGACTATTATTTATAATGGTCTGTGTAAGACATTTTAAGTGCATTTTGGCAGTGTCCCAAGCCTGGATAAACTGTTGTGTCAGGGAAAGCTAAAATTACATAGACATTATTTTGTTTTCTGGCTTTGATCCTCTTCTGAATAAGACACTCCTATAAAGACGTATTGTGCTCTCCAGCAGTGTGTGACCTCTTTTTATTCCTCCAACAATGACGGTGAGATTACTGACAACACCGCTGTCATCTTTTTATACCAATGGCTTGCAAACAGCTATAATGCTACGAATCGGGATAACAACCTTCCCGCATCTCCGTACACAAGCCACTGAGAGATCCCCTGCAGCGGAGATTAAAGAGGTGACCCTTATTCCCATAGGAGCACTTATAGCCCATCTCCTTCCACTCTCCCTCAAATCTCCTCTGAATACACGATGACTGCAGAGACCTGTAGGATTGGCTACAAACATCCCAGATAGGAGGGTGCAGGTTCATGCAGCTCCTCTGTAAACATGATAGGGTGGTATGTTTTAAGCAGGTAACCTATATACAAGCATGTGGTCAAGGACATGGAGAGGATATGGTACTGTAAAGCATAATGTCTTTTTATATAGGATGTGCATGACTACATACCACTCAAAATAGCAGATCTGTAAGCACTAGGTTAAATCTGCAATAAATGAAATTGTCGGGACATGTTATGCAAAACTGACTTTTAAGTTGTTTCTGTACTCAAAGTTGTACATCCATCCATTTTCTTCCACTTATCCGGAGCCGGATCATGGGGGTGGCAGTCTATGCAGGGACTCCCAGACTTCCCTCACCCCATACACCCACCTCCAGCTCCTCCGGTGGGACCCCAAGACATTCCCAGGCCAGCCAAAAGACTTAGTCCTTCCAGCGTGTCCTGGGTGTCCCTAGGGAGGCGTCCAGGAGGCATCCTGAGCAGATGCCTGAGCCACCTAAGCTGGCTCCTCTTGACATGTAGGCGCAGCGGCTCTACTCCAAGCTCCTTTTGTGTTCCTCTTGGGTTCTCCTCACTCTATCTCTAAGGGGGCGCCCAGTCACCCTGTGGAGGAAGCCCATTTCGGCCGCTTGTATCCGCAATCTTGTCCTTTTAGTCATTACCCAGAGCTCATGACCATAGGTGAGGGTAGGAACGTAGATTGACCGGTAAATCGAGAGCTTCGTCCGACACAGCGACATCACCACCGTGGACGCTGCACCAACCCGCCTATCAATCTCACACTCCATCTGTCCCGCACTTGTGAACAAGACCCCAAGTCTTGAACTCCTCCACTTGAGGCAGAGATTCCTCACCCACCTGAAGACGGCAAGCCACCTTTTTCTGGTTGAGAACCATGGCCTCAGATTTGAAGGAGCTGATTTTCATCCCAGCCACTTAACACTTGGCTGCCACCACCCCAGTGCCTGCTGCCAGTCCTGGCTCGAAGAAGCCATCAGGACAACAGCAGCGATGATATCCTGTGGTTCCTGAACCAGACCCCCTCCAGCCCCTGACTGCACCTAGAAATTCTGTCCATAAATACAATGAACAGAACCAGTGACAAACAGCAGCCCTGGCGGAGTCCAACATGGACTGGGAACAGGTCTGACTTACTGCCGGAAATGCAAACACAGCTTCTGCTCCAGTCAAACAGGGACTGGACAGCCATTAGCAAAGAGCCCCGGACCCCATACTCTCAGAGCACCCCCCATGAGCCCTCGAACACCCAATGGAGAGTGTAGAGCTGGTCTAGTGTTCCACAACCAGGACGAAAACCGCACTGCTCCTCCTGAATCTGAGGTTCAACTATCGGACAGATTCTCCTCTCCGGTAACCTGGAATAGACCTTGCCAGGAAGGCTGAGGAGTGTGATTCCCCAGTAATTGGAACACACCCTCCGGTCCCCCTTCTTATACAGAGGGACCTCCACCCTGGTCTGCCTGTACTGTCCCTGACCGCCATGCGATTTTGCAGAGACATGTCAGCCAAGACAGCCCCACAACACCCAGAGACTTAAAGTACTCAGGACGGATCTCGTCCACCTCTGGGGCCTTGCCACCAAGGAGCTTGCCAACAACCTCAGTGACTTCAGCCAGGGTGATGGACGAGTTGGCTTCCGGGTCCCCAATCTCTGCTTCCTCCTCAGAAGACATGACAGTGGGATTGAGGAGATCCTCAATTTATTTCTCTCAAGGAGTTGGGTTCCTGAGCCCAAGCTGAAGAGCTAGTAGTACTGAAAATAGTGTATGCCACTACAGTGGTCCCTTGTTTATCGTGGGGGTTACGTTCTAAAAATAATCCAGGCGAAATCCGCAAAATAGTCATCTTTATCTTTATTTTTTACAATTATTATATATATTTTAAGACTGTAAAACCCCTCACCACACAATTTATACACTTTTCTCAGACAGGCATTAACATTTTCATCAAAGGTGATACATTTCAATTTTTTAATATATGATTTACAGTACTTTGTGCAGCTCAAAAATGCTCCCATTTCTGTTGCTAAGAGGAGGAAAAGGTGTGATGGCGACTCACAATTGTCAGTGGGTGCAATGTAAAGAGGGAAATTGGTTGCTGTTTCAGTGCCCCTGGACCACAGCAGTATAAGTCAGTTGACTTGTTGAAATTGGGTGAAGAGCAAATACTGGCCTGGGCAGCTGCCAAGAAGGGAGAATGGCATGCCCGGCAGTCGCATACAATGGTCACCATTCAGGGGAGGTTGCAATTCAGTGGCGGTCACAATTAAGAGGTGGTCGTGATTAAGTCGCAATCCATGGTGGGTGCATGGGCACACAGTGCACACAGTGGTGAGGAACATTCTTTCGGTTTTAAGAACTATTCTTATATTGTAATTTGTGAGCTACTGTGTAATTTCCCTTAAGGATCAATTAAGTTAATATAAATTAAAATGTGTTTGACATGATATATGCATTTTTTCCTTTTACATTTATATATATATATATATATATATATTTTTTTAAGATAAAATAAAAATGTGTGATAAATTATTCTTGACTGTCCTACAGGGAGTTGTACATGCATCATCTTTGTTCTATCAGTGTAGATTTCTCATGGCTCTATGCAGGTATTGTGGTGCAGAAACACAACGAGTCAGAGGCTGTGCATAGCTGTCTGCCGGAGCTGAGCCATAACACACATCTGTATGTCAGATCTCATCAGTGTCCATTTACATAATTGTCAGTGTCGCCACCAGCTAATAGTAAACATGTCTAATTGAATTTATTTATTTTCACATGCGAACAATTTCCCTTTGATTTTTAGCTCTAATTTCTGAGTTTGGTGATTTATACATTTCAGCATTAATCTTTTATGTTATTCAGTTATCCAAACTATCCCATGTTCACTTTGTATTCTTTTAAGTTATTCTGCATTAGCAGTAGAAAATGCTTTTTCACTTTTGATGTAGACAAAGCAGATCAGGAATGTCAGGCTTTGTTATGTATTACAGTTTTATTTTGACTTGCAACACGTATATGCTGTGTCCATCATTGTACAAAGGTAGAAGTTTGGTGTGGGGAATAATTCAGAAATGTTTTATTTCTCTTGCAGTGTCAACCAACCACAACTGAAGACAGGTGTTGACTTCTCACAATAAGTAATTTACACTATACAACTGTACAAGTTTTTCACTTAATTTTAACCTGCTTCTTGAAAGTGTCTGCTATCCCACACACAGACATACATAGTGAAAAAGTTAATATATTGGATTTATTGCAATGCTCAAGACACAGGGGTAACTAAAAAGCATTTTGCTTTGGTAGATTCAGGCCAGTTTAATTATTTGGCCTTTTTGGCTTAATTTACAAAGCACTGCTAAAAATACAGTAAAAACCAGGTTGCAATATCAGCAAAATGTGGCTTATCTGGCATGTTTTTTTATTGGACACAATCTACTAATACTAATAACCAATCGTGGCTCCTTGGACATAAGATTTAGTAGTGTTGTCTGTAGCAAATATAGGTGTAGGACAAAGCACAGTATATTGCCCCTGTCTTTATAAAGATTGGCCTATGTGCTTTTTGATCTCCAAGTGTAGTGCGTTTTTTAACAGGTTCACAGGTGTCAGGAGCACTGCAGGATACATGGCCTGATGCTTTCACCTCAGTGACCTCCAATGTCAGTGCAGCTCACAGCAAGGGCACAAAGAGACAAGAGGGACCAGCGTCCTGCTGGTGCCCAGAGTCAGGACAAAATATTGGGGTCAAATCTAGGCTCAAAACGGTTCTGTTTAGCTGTGCATATGACTGAAAGGTTTTTATTCTGCAGTCTCTTAATGTTAAATTTATGCTGATTATTTATGTTTTGATTTATTTGTATTGTGATTTTAATGCCTTTCTTATTCTATAAAGCACTTTGAATTACTTTGTGTACGAATTGTGCTATACAAATAAACTTGCCTTACTTTGCCATACATTTCAACAATAATATTTTACCAATGTGAACACTGTTATCCAAATATCCCTTGTTCACTTCATGTTCTATAGGGTTATTTTGAAAGCCAACCAGATCAGTGAAAGTGTAGAAGTAATCTAATCTAACAAAACAGGTATTTAGTGCTGGTTAAAAATACAACATTTTTTTTAGGTTTTGAAATGCTTTGGATAGCAATGCCTCTTTATAGAACTGAATTATGACTGAATGATTAGGCTTATGACGTCCAGAACAACTGAAACATGTCTAAGATGTTTTCAACCTAGTTCAATTGGGACAGGGCTGATTTAATGTGAAATGGGGGCAAAGGCTGGGGAGGGACATTCAGAAAATTGCCAGAGTAGATTTGTTTTTTAATTGCTCCTTCAAGACAGTTTCGAGCTTTGCATCCTACCATACATGTTGATGCACCATATACATACATTACATTGTATTGGTTGCATACACTTTTACTCACAATTCACAAAGCTTGTTAACATTTTGCTATCACTTTGATAACTAATGAATTATCTCCAAAATCAGTTGTTCTTGCTTATCGCAGACAGTATAGAAGCATCTCCAATCGAAAACGTATTCATGTGAAGCACTGTGGCATTTCTCCAGATGTATAATTCATTGCACACACCTGTTTTCTCGACAGTTGCCTCCCTCCCTTGCCCCCTTGTTTTGTATTCTTCAATGTACCTTCCCTGAACTATAATTATTCATTACAAGAGCCTTCACTCCACTGTGACAGAGTGCCATTATGATGAAGTGGGATTTGTTTGTGCGCATACAGCTGGACCTTCTCACTGAAGACTTTTGGTGGTGGAGCAGCAACTGCACTTATGAATTAATGTTACAGTGTCATCTTTTAAAGCAGTATAATCAGGGTGAGGTTTGAACATGACAAGAAGCATAATTAACAAGAAGAAGCAGAGCTTTGGGCAACTGGAGCTATGGCCAGACCTACTGCAGTAATCTGTGCCACTTTATAATAATTACACTTTATTTAATCTTAATGAAGCGTGAGCAAAGACTTTATTCATACTGAACAAATTGTTTATTAAGAATTGAAACTCAGGCTGAGTAGCTGCTTAATCAAGGGGCAAGGGTTAGAATTTAGGGTTATTAATTCTTAATAAACAAAGTGTCTTTTCCCCATTGTCATGTACTATGCAATTTATACGATAATGTACAAAAACTAAAAAGACTTTTAAAATAATATTTGTATAATATAGTATAGTATAAAATAAAATAATAATGTCCCAATTTCCAGGTGTTACAAAAGCACAGGTGATTGATGGCTGGTGGCTCATGACCTTAAAGCACTGTATTTTTTGGCCTATACATTGATCCGGAGTAAGAGTTGCACCAACAAAAAAATGCATAAAAATGAAGAAAAAAACATATATAGCATAAGTCGCATTGGACTTTATCTCTAAAGGCAAGTTATAATAATAACAATAAAAGAGAGAACAGCAGGCTGAATAGCAGTACAACATGCTAATGTAATACATAGACAATGAACTGAATGCGTGTCTGGTATGCTAAAATAAGATATGAAAAGTTAATCATATACGCTACACTTACAACAGCTTGTCCACAAATAGAGACACAGGAGTTCTTTTCACTGATGTTTACTGTGGTCGTACTTCTTCATCACAGTTCACACCATAGAACTAGCAAACACATCAAATATAAGATAAGCTGTGGCTCATATTACATATACACACAAAACTGCATATGAACGCAATATACATGCCACTTTGACCTACTAGTAAAAAAACAAACCGAAAACTTTATATTTTACTTTTCAATTGTTTCTTAAATACTGCTTTGTCGGGTAAGACTTCACATTAGCATAAAATAATAATAATAATAAAAAATAATAATAATAATTAAAAAAAAAATTTGAACCAGAAAACAGGAAGTAGTTTTCTCAACCTTAAATTAGACTTATGATAAACATATACAATACTGGACCAAAGGAAAAATAATCAACTTCATGGTTTTTTAAATGAAGGGGAAATAAATAAGGTGAAGTTAACTATGAAATGTATAAAAGAAAATGAGTCAAGTAAATTTTCCTCCAGGTATTACAAACACACCAGCGCCATCTACTGGTCAAATAAATGAACTGTAACATGTATAATCAACCGTTACGTAACACATATTTATTCAGCTACATGAAGCATAGACAATGAACTGAATATGTGTCTGGTATGTTAACGCAAGATATTAACAGTTAATCAGATAACTAAAGCATAAAAAACAAGCTAACAAGTTTACTCTTGAACTCACTCCAAATCACTAAATCCATGGAATTCTTCATCCTCGGTGTCGCTTCTGAACAACTCTGCCTTCTCTGGAAGTAGATGAAGTTTTGCTTCTGCATGGTTGTCATACAGGTACACAGGGCTAGATTGTTCTTGCGCAGTTGTCAGTGTGACAAAAATGAACATGTGAAATTAGATATTTTAATAATTTCACATATAAGTTGCATCTGAGTATAAGTCATACCCCCCAGCCAAACCATGAAAAAAGTGCAACTTATAGCCCGGAAAATATGGTATAACATATGGAATGTGTGAAGATTCGCACATGTTAAAATAATTGAAGTCCAGGACTCAGCTCAGTCTGTTGAATTTACTTTATACAGGCATAAGGTATCATTAGACTACCAGCTCCTAACGCAGTTCCACTATTTCACTTCATTTCCATTGTGGGCAGAAAAGTTTCCAGCAAGAGGCTGCAAAGCATGTTGGAAACAAGAAAATAAGGGAGCTCTCATTGTTATTTATTGTTGTTCATTAATAGTTAACTTTGCAGAGATATTGGATTTTGGTAGGGTGCCTCCAGATATTCCTTATTAAGTCGAGGTTCTGTGTCTTCTAAATGACTCAAAATAAACCATCAGTTTGATTGACTGTGGAATTAGTCTTCCTGTAGGCAATTACTGCAGCTGATACACTAAAAGCATTAAAAGCTACAACAGAGATATCCGGCAGCCTCAAGCCGCCAGAAAAGCTGATTATACAGAAAGCCGTAACATCAGAGCAACAGTTGACTCGCAAACAACTTGGCTATAAAAGTCTGGTATTTTCTTCTCAGCCCCACCTGAAATGGACCAATACTTCCCTGGAAAGTGGAAGTAAGAGGTAATGAGTAGAGAGGGCATGGTTCAGAGCATGTAGGAGGCTGATCTGTATTCTCCACAGGCATCAGGCCCCCACAGCCCTCCCATAGGGGTCATGAGGATCAGAGCCTTTATCTCAAACTCCACCCCGACTCCATAATTTGGCTTCAGTTCTCTGAAAGCTTCATAATAATGCTTTATTAACAGCCCGCAGGTTCATCGGCAGAGGTTTAATGCTCATCTGGGCAGTTTGTGTTGTATGGAAATGGCAGAGAGGAGGATGCAGTCATAGCAGCTGTGTAGGCATTATGTTATAACTAAATGGGAGAAACGAGACAGCGCTGATTACAGAAGGAGTAGAGGAGTGTGGGTGGCTTTGAGTAGACTGTGGGACAATCCGAGAGAGTATTTGCGCAAGTACGTGCCATCACCTGCTCTGAAGAAGTCTAAATACTTTTGCCAAAGACAAGGGACGGGAGGGATGGCTAAAGCAAGGGGTGGCTACAGCAAAAGAAATGGTGCTGTGAGATCATGCATGTGGGACCAAGCACAGCGCAGAGAGTGGTTTATAGGGACTTTTGATTGGTTTATATAATTTTCACATTGCACTATTCATAGTGATGAACATATTTTTCTACTTTATGCTTTTCATTGCATTCCTTTGCTTCTGTGGTTTGTAGCTATGGTCACCACATTCATTACAGTAAAAAGTCCATTAAATATTTTCTTGATGAATCAGAATCAGAAGACTTTTATTGCCATCGTCAGTGAACCCAGCTCACTGACATCATGGCTCATTGCTTGGCAATAACAAGTCTCTATAAGTCTACTATAAAATACAGACTATAAACTGTACTGACGTATTTGTAGATCCAATCATCTCTACTTGCGGGTGTATTTGTGTTTCTTTTTTTTGGCAGCTAATCCCTGCAACTATTGAATACACTTAGCTGGGGCCATATAGTTTCAGGAATGGATACAGAGGTGTACATATGTATCGGTAACACTTTATAATAACCATAGCCTATTTATCCTTAATAAAGCATGAACAAATACTTAATAATGATTCATTCTTAATAACTACTTAATTACGTCCTTAATTAACACTTAAGGACGTAATTAAATATATATATATATATATATATATATATATATATATATATATATATATATATATATATATATATATATATATATATATATATATATATATATATATATATATATATATATAGTAACCTTTAGATTACCTGGAGTTCAATGTGTTGGTCTTCACTTTAGAAGTGTTTACAAAACAGTATTAGCTATTGGTTTAACTAATCATGAACTTATGGAGTTTGTTACACATTTCTTCATCATTATTACATGCCTAAATAATGTGAAAATTCTATTATTGTTTCTCTGGAGTTTGGCCAATCTTAACAAATACTTAATAAAGCGTAGTTAGTCTCCACTTTAGAAAAGCTCTAAAAAAAACCTTATTACCACTTGTGTGTGTATTAGTAAATGCATATTTAAGGAGTACGTGAAATAAGTATGAGTAACTATATACAACAGAGGCCAATTAATTGCTAATTAAGTGTTAATTAAGGTTGTAATTAAGTAGTTATTAAGCATGAATCATAATTAATTAAGTGTTTTTTCATTATTAATTTAGTTATTAATTCATTTTCAATTCATTTTATTTTTGTAACGCCCAAAATCACAACAACAGTTGTCTCGAAGGGCGTTCATGTTTTAGTTTGGTATTATAAAGTGTTACCAATGTATCTACTGAGTTTGCCTCATATTAGACAGAACTAGCTTTTATTTTCACTTATGCAATAATGTAATTCGAGGTCTACTCTACTATATTTCATACAAAGATAAAGTGCACACTATCCAAGATTTTTTTTTTTTAATTTTTTTATATCTATCATGACTTCTCAACCAGCCCAGTCCTACTCATATGTGTCAAACTCAAGGCCAAATGTGGCCCGCCACGTCATTTTATGTGACAAGGTAAATTAAAAGGTATGACTGTTTTAAAATATCAGTTTATAGGAGATACACAGTTACACAAACATTTTTTTTTCATATCTATACAAATTCATATACAATATTTGTAATTTGAATAAGTAATAAATACAGAAATGGTTAATTACTAAATAAAAAAAATAAATAAATGTTACATTTATTTTACATTACATGTGGTTACATTTATACTGTCTTACATTTACATCTAGCCCTTGAGAGAAACCATTTTGCTGATGTGGTGAAAATGAGTCTGACACCCCTGTATTAAAATTGTTCAAAATTATGACAGTGATTATTTTGGTGCACTATTATTATTACTAAGCAGCTTTTTATTTAAGCCTGATCCATATTCAAGTGCATTTGCTCTCATTTTCATCTGTCAACTGCTATTTTTGACTCTGACCTCATCAGCCAGCAGCTATACACAACATGTCACCATCTCCAGACTACCAAGAAAAAACACTAAATAAGCTCCCTATCACCATATAACTGCAACAGCACATTATTAAAATGTAATGTGAACTATAACTGGGTTCAGATGCTGGTAAGATAAGAGAAAACTGATTAAAACTATATATAGAATTGCCTGGGACATGGTTTACATAGAAATGAAGAGGGGGAAGTCAGTTGCAGTCATTTCTGTTATTGTTCACCCTGTTTTTTCACTTAATTTATTCTAAACAAAGCTAAATTGTCAGTCATTGTCCTCATACATTTCTGATAGTGTAGCTTGAATCATTTGGTCAAAACCAAAATACTGACTGAAAAAAACATGGAGGATGAAAAAGATTATTCCAATTTCTAATTTGCATATCTAAAAGAAAGATTAACTGATGAAGCACAAGACAGCTGTTTTCTTCCTTTTAAGAGATTGTGGATATAAAACATTGAATGGTGAGAAATGCATTCAATAATTGCCAGACAGTGACTAGACTCTGCATTTTTGCCATAGTAGCCCACAAGAGTAGCCCATAAGAGCACTGAATGCAGATTCAGTCTGAACAGAACCAGAGTTACATATAATCCACATATGGATATTCTCTCTATGTAAATATACTGTAGTGAGGGTGGGTGGTGGTGGTAAGTCTGTGCCAGCTAACTCTGGAATGACACTTTTAAAGGTCTCCTGTCACCTTCAGTTAACTATGATCTTGCCTTCAGTGTAGCTTGTTCTCGAACTTATATTTTCATATTTTTTGTTACATACTTTTTGTTTACAGTCAGCATAATGTGTTAGTAGCTCAGCCAACCATTCCATACCCGCACAATCTGTTATGTATTTAAATCACAAGTCCTATTAATTTGAATATACTTGAATACTCTCTTCTCACAGCTCAGTGGTCTGATATGGGACCTCCATGTTTTCTCACCTCCTTAAACACATCTATGTGGTGTGACCATGGCCCCTCTGACACACAAGGGCAGACAGCACTGTTTTAGCATGCACAAGCACCCATTTACTGCATCACAGTGTAAAACAGAAATAGCACCATGGACCCCAAAGGCAAGGCTCTGCAAGCAACTGTGTAAAATACAGATTGTACAGGAGAAAGCCACAGTGTAAAATCTTCCCATACTGTGGATATTAAAGCTGTATTACCCACCTGTTCCCATTTTCATAGCATGAAAGGAACAGGTAGTGAAGTCAAAACTGTAACAAACCCTTTCCACATATCCCAATTGTTCACGCATTTTCTTCCAAAATCTTATTATTGACAAACATTGACTCTCCCTTCTGAATTCATGGTTATACAAATGATTGTTAATTTGATGCAGACAGGCATATATATATATATATATATATATATATATATATATATATATATATATATATATATATATATATATATATATATATATATATATATATATATATATATATATATATATATATATTGCAAATGGACAAAATTATACTTTTCTAATTGTGCTGTAGGTGAATGCATTTGTCAGTTAAGTTTCATAAATCCCAGCATACTAGTGACATTCTCAAAATTTCTGTAGATGTTACCCAAAGTTCCTGATCCAACCATTCCCCATGAGCATGCTCCTGGCAACAGTGACATGGGAAACTGCTTCTAGTCTTGAGATTCACAGTGACCTCAAATATTGTATTCACATTAGCTTTCAAAGTTATTTAAAGTTGATTTTAACTGTGATTGCTGTGTCATTAGCTATTTTATTCTTGCTTTTATTATTAATTTTTATTAATATATATGACATAAATGGAACTAAAACTTATTTTGCATACTTATTAGTATATTCTCTACTTATTATCTGATCAATAATCCAATACGATTCAATAATTTATGTAATGTAAGTTGTGAAGGAAGCAATGGAGGAGCAGGTAGAGAGTTGAAAGAAGTTTATCTGCTCAGATGAATGAAGTTACAGACAGCACACACATGCATGTTAGATTACAAAGGAGCCATCCAGTACTTATACCCTAAGAAAGGTACTATCTATAGAAGGCTGCTCCTATAAGGACTTAAACAAATTTTACATACTGCTTGTACAAGGTCATAAATGGGTAGACCGTTAACTGTTGCCAGAAGGTGGAATACATTACTGAAAGAATGCTTGCAGAGGTCTCTTGTCACAGAACAAAAGTAACAGGTGTCAGTGAGGACATCTTAAAATAAGCATGTGTAGCATTCTTACTTAAAAAAACAGGTTCACCTCAATGTTGGGGACACAGTATTCAGCACAAGATTTAAGAGTAAAGTAATAAAACAAAAATCATGCCTTCATGTAAGTTGTAGCCTATAGCCAAACTTCTCTTAGTCAGTGTGTTTTATCGACCTTACTAACACAATACAACAACACACTAAATATGCATTTCTGCCCTCGACCCATCACTTCTTGGCACTTCCACCTTGAAGTAAGCTTGAAGGGGAGTGCTGCCCCACCTTTGGCCAGGCAGAGGGTGCCTGTGACATGTTAGCTGGGACAAACAGGACAAACATCAAAACTGCTCTCCCTGCCTCATGTCACCACACAACTTCTGTGTCACTGGGTCACAGTAATAGCCAGGGGCTAACCCAGCACCATAACCTAATCATTAGTACATTAACATGACCATTCTTCAAGTAGCCTTTCAAATTTAATCAATTTTGTAAATTTGTGAATACTGTAAAATATATGGCCTGATTCACCACTATGGCCTGTACATGCTTCTGGTTATGTATCATTATATTCATTAATATTGGTTGTAATATTTTCGCTTTGGTCTATTTTCATAGATTAGCTTGTCAAACACTCCTGCTTAGTCATATTTCATTCAAACAATACAACAGCATTGTCCATGGGCTAATGAATGGCTGCTGAGATGGAGAAGAGGATCGAAGCAATTGATCGGCACTGAGCTATCTCATCCCTGGTTTTACCCTCTGTCACACAGGTGTGGAGGGAGATGGATTCTGTCTGCCAAAGGAGTGGATTATGGCAGTAGGAGAGGGGGGTCTCACTGTAGCGTGGACTCAGGCTCAGAGCACTATCCTCTGGGCAGCATGGCGGAGGTGCTATTGACAGGGCCAGCCTGGAGCCCGAGGTGCACAGAAACTCCAGTGCAGCTATCAGAGCAGCTACAGCAGCATAATGATGAATTTGTGAGTCAGCCTCTCTTCACCTTTGCTCACTCTTGACTGGCCATGGTAATGAATATGCATATGCATAGATGTCTCCATGCTCCACTCCAAGCATATAAATTGCTAATTGCACTGAGTTAATGGCATAAACATCACCCTTTGTTCAATTTTCATTGACTTATTGTGCACTAAATGAATTGTCTCTGGCTGGAATTTACAATGGACGTTTTCCATAAATAGCGATGTATTCTGCAAACACAGATTACATTACTCAAATTGAGGGAGTAGAAAATATGTTTAGATCATTTCTGATATTAGAAAGGAGCTAATGGTACAACAAATAGAGCCATGCCCATTCATCACTGCAAACTATAACTCAATTAAGAATAATACTACAGATGTGATGCTGGTGTGGTCATCCTGAGTGCATTGATCAGTCTGGATTCAGAGCTCACCACAGCACAGAGACTGCACTGCTTAAAGTAACAAATGATTTACTACTAGCTGCTGATAACGGGCTGGCTTCAGTCCTGGTCCTACTGGACCTCAGTGCAGTGTTTGACACCATTGATCACAACATTCTACTGCAGAGGTTAGAATGTGACATTGGAATCAGAGGGACCGCCCTCAAATGGTTTAAATCCTATCTACCAGATAGGTACCAGTTTGTTAGTATAAACCAGAGCACCTCTCCCTGTTCTAAAGTAGCCTGTGGTGTTCCACAAGGATCTGTGCTTGGTCCAATCCTATTTACTCTGTATATGTTGCCATTGGGTAACATTATCAGAAAACATGGCATTAATTTTCACTGCTATGCTGATGACACTCAGCTGTACTTATCAATGAAACCAAATCAGACTGATCAAATAGATAAACTCAGTGCCTGTGTGAAGGACATCAAAACCTGGATGACCTTGAATTACCTGCTCTTAAATCCTGAAAAAACAGAGGTCATTGTCGTTGGTCCCAAAGGTCAAAGAGATTCTCTGTCGGACCAGATAATCTCACTCGACAATGTGAGTATAGCTTCTAGCCCTACTGTAAAAAATCTTGGAGTCCTATTTGATCAAAATCTCTCATTCACAGCCCATGTAAACCTAGCTTGTAAAACCGCATACTTTCACCTGTGAAATATAACTAAAATTAGAAATATTTTACCTAAAAACGATGCTGAAAAACTCATCCATGCATTTGTTACTTCCAGACTTGATTACTGTAATTCTCTGCTCGCCGCCTGCCCCAAAAGTACTATAAGTACTCCAGTTGGTACAAAATGCAGCGGCCAGAGTCCTAACAGGAATTAAAAGAAGAGACCACATCAGTCCTGTACTATCTGCACTGGCTTCCTGTCGAGCTTAGATTCAAATTCAAAGTCCTCCTCCTGACATACAAAACCCTAAACGGTATGGCCCCATCCTATCTGCAAGATGCTATACTCCGGTTTCCCCCATCAACCAAAACATGAACACCCTTCGAGACAACTGTTGTTGTGATTTTGGGCGTTACAAAAATAAATGAATTGAATTGAATTGACATATAAACTGAAGGTCACAAAGGCTGGAGTTAGTTGCAGTTGTGTGGAAAGTGCTGTGGACTCAGTTTGTGGCTGGAGATCCAACCAGAGCTCAGTATGCTCCAGGCATCTGTCTCTCACTCTCTCACATCTCTGCACTGGAAATTCACCCACAGTTTCCAATGCAGTGCTAATGCAGTTTTTTTGTTTTTTTTTGTTTTTTTTAAATAAAAGATGCTCAGCAAGACAACAGGGTGTACCCTGGCACAGATTAATGAGTCTTCAAATGCAAGCAGACAGCAGTGGAATTAACCCCCCCCCCCCCCCCCCCCCCCCCCCGCCTCTCAGCGTTTTGTTTTCACAAGGCTCTGGCAACTAATTAAAGAAAGTGCGTCATGCCACATATGCAACCTCCATGTCCAAAACAACACTCTTATCACTAGTCTCCTCTCATTGTTGATGTGAATACACAGATATGCAAATATTTATTATTGCAGGTGAAAGGAGCAGTGAGTGGAGATCAAACTGGCACAGAGAGACAGAGAACATTCTAATTAAAATGGCAATGTTGATGTAAATAAAACAGACCTTGTCATATTCAATGTGATCCCAAATTAGATTCACTGACAGACAGACTAATTGAACACACTAAAGCAGAGGGCTTCATGTGAATAAAAAACTGCAATGGGTTCTCTCTAACTACTTTCTACCACCCAAAGTTTTCCATATGTGTGAACCTGCCGAATCTCAATTTCTCTATCTTTCCAAAATGATGATGAAATTGAACATTGGCCAGTATGTGATCTCCGTCAGCCCCAGCATGTTCAGGAATAGTGCCATTCTCAGTCATGGACCAATGCAATAACATGGTGAGTGATATGTGGGTAGATCTGGGACTTAGGCGATTTGCAGGCAGGCTCCGGCAGAGGCACTTGCAGAGTTGTTGGCACTGGTCTGATGGATTGTCTTCAGTGAACAGGCTGAAGGACTTGGAGTACTTTTTCTACAGTCACCAATTGTGCCATTTGTCTGTGCCACTGCAAAATATAGATGTCTGAAGTGAAGAGGAGTTCATTTTGAGGAGCACTTAAGAGGATGTACTAACATGATGACTGCTTAGATTTTATTGTATTCTCATTTTAACTGATTTACTATATGTACAATTGTATGTGTTACGTAGGCTGGCCGTTAGCGGCAGGATGTGCGACAGAAGACAGCAGCACGGGTGTGGTCCACAATCCTCCCATCAATTATCAAAGTGCAACATGCCTTGTGCAAATGGAGGTCAGAGGAGCAGCATCATCTTCTGCAACAGAACATGGTTTGATGGATGCAGGCGCCTTTTATCCTGTTCCTCTAACTGGACTAAACTACTATTAATTAATAGGGGTATTTAAAAAATAGCCTTAGCTCTTTAAAACTCAAACCTCCATAAAACCCCATGAACCCATAACCCAAATCAACATTATACATATTAAAATACATAAACCCTAAAACCAACACCAAATATACTTAAAACCCATAAATCATTTAAAAATGCCCAACATGTCTCCCCTACACCTCCCCCGCCTTGGTCCTGTCCTGGAACCTTTTTAAGGGAGCTCGTTTGCCTGGGGAGCTCTTTGACACCTGGACACAAGGACAAGGAGGTGGTAAGTTAAAACATTTTTAAAACACTTTCACTAAAAACACTACAAATTACAGAACACACAAACACTTCAAAACATTCTCAAACAAACATTGCACTAATATTGCACATATCCAATGTATTAATTAGCTGTTAATTTTGTCTCTTTCCCCTCTAGGACATGCAACTTCAATTAAAGTGCCACTGTGCCACCAGATCTAAAACTGGGTAAAAGCAGACTAATTAAATAAACATTTTTAAATCCTTTTGTGCAATTTTTTATTTTTACTTTTTTTACAGTGCAAATAATGTTTAAAATGCTGTGTGCTATTAAAGTGTATGTGGAATTTAAAGTGCATATAGTGAAAGGTGCTATTAATCTAGTAACAAACTTGGCTGTTTGTTACAGTATGGAAGTATTATGTATGAGAAAGAAAGAGATAGATAGAATAAAATCCATGCAATAATTCATGCATTGACTGACAGAGCTGAGTCAGAATCTAAGATACTGACCTCTGGACGTGGTTGTTACCAGTGCCACAACACCTAAAGGCAACATAAAATGTGTAATAATATTAAAATGATTTCCATTTTCCACTCCAATGTAAATTTGATGAATGGAAAAGTGTAATTTGCATAAACACAGAATCCATAAAATCTCTGTATGTTCATGTAAGTGTGTTTTAGATATTCAGAATGAGTCCTGCAAGTGAAGTAAGAAAGCCATGCAGTGAGCCAAACAGAGCCAAGCATTAGCTAACAGAAAATATGGGTTATTCAGAGGGAAGGACAGAGTGACTGCACAGCTGCAGGCTAAAAACACCGGCATCACTCCACACACATATTTATACATCATATACATATTAGAACATTACTTACATAACAAAAAGGAGCAGATTCTAGGAAGTCACATATAGAGACCTGACACGAATGTTAGTTACTGTTAGTGTTAACTTCAGGGCTAATTTGACTATTATAATAAATACACAATGTAAGTATACACTAATCTTTAGAAAATGAGAAATATGCAAATAACATGCAACTGATGACTCGGCCTTGTCATTCATTTGAGAACTAGTTGTAAGTTGCAAAAAACATCTCAATATTTTGCTATTATTTTTGTGGCTGTCATAAACCCATTAGTTTTTGACATCATTGGAACACTAAAAGGGTCTATATTTAACTTCCCAGTATGTAAACTGCCTACAGTAAAAGGGACAAAGGCCAAGTGCGCCGCAATGACCTTCCTCGTCTCCTCTCCTCAGCCTCTGTAGTTGCATGCTCTCTTCACATCAACCTGGTTGTCCCTTTGCAAGCCTCCTGTCACACAAAATAAATTGCCTTCACTGTGAATGGGTCAGAACAACACAGAGATGTCATTATTTCACTGCCATTGATCATACCTGGGGAAACACACCAGTCAATAGTTTCTATAATTGCTCTGTCTCCAGCCCCTCAGAGCTTTCTCCGACATGGTGCCGCTTCATCTTCCCACTCATTACTATTTTCATGTTTCATATTTTTGCCTCTGATCACAGGCAGTGTTTGAGGTAAGGCGTTCAGGTAAGAATTGGATAGAAAAGCATTGCTTGAAAAGGTTGACAAATATAGCAACCACACATTAATGGAAGAAGAAATAAATGATGTTGATAATATAGTGATGTACAAATGAAAATGTGTGAGAAATGGCCAAGAGAAAGGATTTGATTGACAAGAGGCATGGCAATTTGGTTTTGAAAATGTGGCTAGTATTTGTGAAAAATTGTTTAAGAGAGCAATTGTAAACCAAAGTGATGCAAGTGAGAGCTGGTTGCCAAATAAGACTTTTGTGATTGCATTTTTTTCTGAAACATAAATGTGGCATAAGTTGTTACACAATCTGCAGACTTGGTCATTCAAATGGCATTCAAACCTTTGTATATATAGCAGATATTTCTTCAGATTTTGCCAAAACCATTAGTTTGTGATTTAAGTAAAGCTTAAAAATGGATGAATGTTATACCAAGTGACACGTTTCAGAATGTGAGCACTTAGCTTGAACTTACAATTTGAAAAATTGCACATTCAAAATTGTAATATAACTACCACTTTCCTCTTGGGCTCCTTTGAAAAGCTTAGCACAGCTATTTTGTCACAACTAAAAGCATGGTTAGAGTTCGTAGCAAAACCAAAACAACTATGTGCATATAAAGCATTTAATTCTCTATAAACCACATTTAGTCTCTTCTAATGCAGCAGACATAATGCCTTTTTCATTATCCTCATCTCCATCTTTCAAATAGTGTATTGATTTTAAATTGTCTGTTGTTGGATGCCCTTGACCTGAGCTCCACTATGACATTTGGTTTGGCACATCCATTTGATAAAACTAATGTTGTTTTTGCCCAATTTCTGTATGGCTTCAGGGGTTAGATTTGGCAAACACCTCACTCTATTCTGCAACAGTCATCAGTCAGTCTATTGATCCAAGAGTCAATGAATCTATATTGCCATTCATCCTGATAGAATCTTTGATAAAACGCTTAAATACACAGAGCCAAACCTTTGCCTCCACATCTGTTACTAGTAATGTATTATTGTTTAAATTTACTGTTAAACTCATTAATAATTAATAATAATGGTTATAAGGCTCCATGTCCCCAGAGCCAGTCTCCATGTCCAGGGATCCGGTCGTCGAGGCCTCCGCCTTTGACTGCTGCCCAGATCTTCATGCACCGGCCCCTTACGGATCCTCTTGTGGGTGGTGGGTCCACATGCGGACGGCCCCACGTCACTCCTTCGGGCTGGCCGGGCCCCGTGGGGAAAGGCCCGGCCACCAGGCGCTCGCTGTCGAGCACCCACCTCAGGCCTGGCTCCAGGGTGGGGCCCGGTAATGCCGGTCCGGGCGACGTAACTGGCCTTGATTAAATTTTCTTCATAAGGGGCTTCTGAACCGCTCTTCGTCTGTCCCGTCTCCCTGGACCTGTTTGCCATGGGTGACCCTACCAGGGGCATGAAGCCCCTGACAACATAGCTCCCAGGATCATTCGGGCACTCAAACCCCTCCACCACGTTAAGGTGGCGGTTCTGTTCTGTTCACTATATTTATGGACAGAATTTCTAGGCGCAGCCAGGGGCCGGAGGGGGTCTGGTTCGGGAACCACAGGATTTCATCTCTGCTATTTGCGGATGATGTTGTCCTGATGGCTTCATCGAGCCAGGACCTGCAGCAGGCACTGGGGTGGTTTGCAGCCGAGTGTGAAGCGGCTGGGATGAGAATCAGCTTCTCCAAATCCGAGGCCATGGTTCTCGACCGGAAAAAGGTGGTTTGCCCTCTCCGGGTGGGTGGTGAGTCTCTGCCCCAAGTGGAGGAGTTCAAGTATCTCAGGGTCTTGTTCACGAGTGAGGAAGGAATGGAGCGTGAGATTGACAGGCGGATCGGTGCAGCGGCTACAGTGATGCGGTCGCTGTATCGGTCCGTTGTGGTGCAGAAGGAGCTGAGCCGGAAGGCGAAGCTCTTGATTTACCAGTCAATCTACGTTTCTACCCTCACCTATGGTCATGAGCTCTGGGTAATGACCGAAAGGACAAGATCGCGGATACAAGCGGCCGAAATGGGTTTCCTCCGCAGAGTGGATGGGCGCACCCTTAGGGATAGGGTGAGGAGCTCAGTCACACGGGAGGAGCTCGGAGTAGAGCCGCTGCTCCTACACGTTGAGAGGAACCAGTTGAGGTGGCTCGGGCATCTGCTCAGGATGCCTCCTGGATGCCTCCCTAGGGAGGTGTTCTGGGCATGTCCCACTGGGAGGAGGCCCCGGGGAAGACCCAGGACACTTTGGAGGGACTATGTCTCTCAGCTGGCCTAGGAACGCCTTGGGATCCCACCGGAGGAGCTGGAGGACGCGTCTGGGGTGAGGGAAGTTTGGGAGTCCCCTGCTGCCCCGACCCGGCCCCGGATAAGCGGAAGAAAATGGATGGATGAATGGATGGGTTATAAGGCTACTTCAGTAATGGATCCTATTCATGCCTGGAGGGTTTTTGGGAGGATCTATTGCTATTGAAAAGATCATAGAGAGTCATAGATCAGAGAGTCATATTTGGTTTGAATTGCTTTATTGCCATGGTGATGAAGGACCAGTGACATAGTTTGAACCCCATAAATAGGTCTTCTCTTATCTTAATTATATATATTAATGTGACTGGAAGGACAAAACATTAAATAATGCACAAAATCTGGTATTATATTCATTGAGGATATGCCACAAAAATTTGTTGACTAGATTAACTCCCTCCTGAGGGAAATTCATTTGCTGCATTTCACCAAGCCTTCAATGCTGCATAGGGCGATCTTTAGCTGTACTTGGTCAGGACCGCCTTAGCTGGAAAATAATACTTATTGATTGATTTCAGAACCCTTGTAAAGTAAATATATTAAATGCAGTCAAAATAAAGTATCTGAGAACTACTCAGAGAAGTATGGTTTCTTTAAGAGAAAATGTGATTGATTACCGCCTCTGGATGACTGCTGGTCTAATGATGAAGTAGGCTGTCATGTCTCTCTTTCCTAAACTCTAAAAAAATATATTTTTTGTGTCTGATCCAGTATTTGAGGACAACCTTTACCAGCAGTGAACTGTACAAGGTCGAAGAGGAGTTAATAAACAACAATAATTGCATCCTTTGATCACATAGCGTAATGTCCCTCACAGTTCTGGTAATGTAAAGGTAGATTCATGTTCTGGAGTCATGCAGTGCCTCTATTGCTGTGCAGAGCTGCTGAGAAACGGTGGCAGTGAGGAGAGAGGTGCAGAGTCTCTCTGTGAGAATAATGAAAGTGAAATCCAACAGTGTGGAGTCGGGCCAGCCTTATGTTAGACATGACTTCCTCTGACACTAAGGCTACAATGAGTTTGCAATGCATGTTAGCATTCTCTCTCCTCTGGGCTCCCACATACAACCACTTTTTTTGCTCCATACTCTCAGTATACTGTGTTCTGGTGTCTTTATAAAAACTATTTCTAATCATACATCTCTTCACACTTAGCTTACTTATAGTCTATTACCAATGTATAAGTTCATTAATAGACTTATATGTTGCCATAACATTAGTTTATATACAAACACTGATTGGTTATCTCATGTAAAAGAGGTATGCCACATGAAGATTGTATTGATTTGCCTGAAATATCCCATCAATAGTGTCGCACCAATGCTGCGATCACTACGATGCTAAACGTAGTGATCAAAACACTGGAAACCATTCTTCCTGTGAGTGGGCTGATAACATCTCTGTGCTGAAATGCAGAAATGTTGTGTAGTCTTGGTCTTCTATCTGTTCTAATTTATTCCCATACCAAACAGGAATCACCCCTCACATTCACACAAGCCAGGTATAGCATTGTCCACCTCGTATCCCATTGCAATACAAGCACATGTAGTAATTTATTCATAGCCACATGCAGGCACATTTGCACTCTGTGTCAGTATCTGTCCCTAATGCCTCCATCTGCTCTACTCCGGATTGCCTTTATGCGTAAAGCAACGGTTGGCAAAAGGGCCCTTGCTCACCACCTCATATGCATCACAGCAAATTAATGAGTTACCTAAGAGAGAGAGCAGGCATAGAGCTTAGTGAGTCAAATGGGAAATTAAGAATAGCTAACAACCCTGTATCAGCCAAAGTAATGGCGACTCTGGCAATATAATGAAAGCCAGCAGACGCAGAGATATAAACGCAAAAATGTGAATGACATCCCATAAGCGGAGGGGCTTAATGAGCAGCGAAAATATCCAAAAAAGTAACAATATGTCTGATGTGGGACAAGCACATGTCCAGAGCGATAGTAGCATTTGAAGAGTTTTTTTTTTTTTTTTTATTTATTTATTTATTTTAGTGGTCAATGTCATATCATTCAGTCACTTTCATGGCTGTATGCTTGATAAAGAAAGAAACATACACCTGTCACCAAAACGTAAACAGGACATCTCAAGGGACTACAATAATAGGGTAAGATTGACATAGACTGACAGATAAAGTACGTGTACATGTCAAATGATACAAATAATATTGTTTCATTAAATAAATAGAACTAAGAAAGGACACATGTTACCAGTGAGTACAAGTATTTCAATTTTAGTTTATGTTAGCATCTTGGTGTTGTGGGATTGCGTCACAGCCACAACCTTTTGCTGTATGTCTCTGTACATGGGTTCCCAAATACCATATCCTTTTTCAGCTTTTAACAAGAATGTTATGTTTGCAATGCTTGTTTCACTATATGCATTTCACAATGTTTTGGTATGAATTAGCTGTGTCAGCTAATGATATCTGCAATTGTATAGCTGACTCAGATCAACAGTGCTCTTTTTAGGGGTAAATTATCACACGTCACACAAAAAAATACTCATAAACAACAAACAAGTAATCATTTGAAACTTATAATGATGCAAGATCTCCCTAAGATCTTTCATTTTTTGTTGTATTGCCTTCAGAACACAGCCTTACTCCATGCAGATTTGGTGTCCATTTAGTCTTGGACTGGCTGGAAACCATTTGAAATATTATCCATGTCTGAGTGTAATCACTCAGTTGACAGTTAGGGTCCAATTGACTCCTTACTGTAAATAACAGTGTGTTAGTTTCAGTGTGGTTGGCTTTTCATTTATGGCAGTGACTTACCAGAACTCTGTCAGAACTGAAGAAACTACTTGAATTAATGGCGAAACATATTCTCTCTTGAAAACATTTGTATCTGCACGCTCTTAGCCCTCTCAGCCTTCCTTACACTTCTGTCTCCTCTCATCATCTAATCTCTCACAACCCAGTCCTACGCGTGCCTCGGGTCGGAGCAGTCACACTGCATCTTGTCTGGACAATATTTTCTGTGTCTCTTTGACCCTTCGGTGTTGACCTTCTTCGTTTTCTCTGACATTCCACCCACTCTGCTCTGTGTGTGGGCTTTCCCAGGCTTTAGGTCATCTCAAGTGTGGCTATAATGGGGCATCTCCCTTGTTTGGTCCATTAATTCACACAGAAAGACAGGAATAAAAGCAAAGCAATTTACAAGTCTGTTCGCAAACAAAAAAAAATCTATAATTTCATGTATGTTGGATATTAACAACTGACAACAGATGTTCTATTCCTGAAATATTTAGATGTGTGTCAAAAAATGTCCTGCATAAAGACAAACATTTTCATAGCAAATCAATGTCCTGACTTGCTTAATTCTAATGGTAAAAATGAAGCAGTCTTTTGAATCTCTGTATGCATTCAGTACACTTAAATTAATTTCAGGCCCTTGTTCAAAATAATGTTGTCAGTTCCAGGTATATTTTTTTTGAGATTTGTAGACATATTGCTACATAAATTTATTACTTTTTTGGCATGTTCCACTATGTTGAACTCTATAAATATAATTTATAGATTATCAACCACAGAGGCATTCTGGGGGGGACAAATGCTGTGTGCATATGCCACTGTCATCCCTTGAGTAGTTAACTAAAATAAAACAGTGAAAGGCAGTCAAAAGGACATATGCTATGGAGTTTTCTATAAAATATCTTGTATCACTTTAATTTAGGGACCATATATTTGCTTACTAATTGTAGTAACTGATATGCTAGTTAGTTGTTATATACAGTGACAAGTTAGTATTTATAAAAGATCTGTTAATGCTGACTAATATAACTACAAAAAAGCTTGCTAATGATGCTCATGAACAGTATTGGGTAGAAAATAGTTAATGACTGAATACCTGACAAAAACATAACATAGTATATTAATAACTACTTAAAGTAGGGCTAAACACCTAGACTCCATTCACAGACACATTTCAAATAGAGCTGCAAACTTGGAGGACTAAAGGAGAGACTGAGGGGTTATGAGGGACAGTGTGATTGGCCTGCAGCCAGGTGTTTGTAATCAGAAATACCTGGCTTGAAAGGGCAGTCGTTTGTGATATCACCAAGCATTTTCTACTAGTTAGCCATTAATATGTGATCCCTAAACTAAAGTATTACCAAATATCTTGTTAATAAAGATAAATTAATTACCAGAGTGAAGCTATGGCAAGTGCTCGTTGCTTTGAGGATCCTGACATCTTCATCAAGGTCTAGCCCACATTTGCCCATAACAGCTGTCGACACATGCACTGTAAATAACTCCTGCCCCTTTGAGTAGGCAGTGGGGTACAAGGCTGTTTGCTCCACACAGAGAGACAGCTGAATGTGTATGCTCCGCGGGGGCTGGTTCAAACCTCTTTACTTCCCCTTCACAGATGGAGCGAGGTGCCCCAGGTAACAGCTGTCCAAAGTGAAGACTCCAAACCAGGATGACCAAGGCCCCTCCGGCAGAGCGCTCTGGAACAAGGGGATTGTGGGATTGGTGCTACAATAGGTAATTAGTCAAGAACATCTGTTGAAGGAAGTTCCTCACGGGTCGTAGCTTTCATATCAGTCTTTGGCTACAAGAGGGACTGTGAGCAGCTCGGGTTATTTACACTGATAAATCGTTTGTATTAATCACACTCCACCTGTACCTTATGTAGCTCAGATACAAGGCAGTGAACTTCAGCAAGTCCCACAGCACAAGGCAAAAAGCAATAAAATCAAATGCAACTTTTTATTTATTTACACCGCTAATTCCAATATGTTCAGGTCAGTGAAAATACACTAATGAGTGCATCTAGCCCAATATGCAATTTAGGAAACAAGTAGGAGAGTAACTTAGGGACAGAAATGTAAAACTCTGCTTGATTTGTTGGGAGTAAAGTGAATAATCATGTGAGGATGCCATGTTGCTTAAAGGTGCACAGTGTATCCGGTCTGCCACCTGGTTCTCCATGAACATGTTATTGTTGTGTTCCACAGAATAGCATTAAATGATCTCCATGGAGAGATGATGGTACCCTGGTGCCAAGATACAGGTCAAATGTGCATAGAGGTGACCCTGTCACAGAATTCTTGTTTGTTGAACGTATTATTATACAAGCAATAAAAAACAACTGCAAATTAATAAATGCAAGATAGATTTGATAAGTTTCAGTCAAAAGTTACACCAGCACTTTAAAGAGGGTCCACATTCACCCATATTCAAACTGAGTCAATGTTAATAAGACAAGATATCAGAAATATATATATATATATATATATATATATATATATATATATATATATATGCTCCCAGGAGGTCCCAAGCGTGGAGGGTGAGGAGGACATTTTTTGTATATAGAGGCCTGGGAGTTTAAGGGTTCTGCGCAGTATCTTTGCTGTTCCTAGTACTGCACTTTTCTGGACTGAGATGTCTGATGTTTTTCCTGGTATCTGCTGTAGCCACTCCTCCAGTTTGGGGGTCACTGTCCCGAGTGCTCCGATGACCACAGGCACCACTGATACCTTCACCTTCCAGGCCTTCTCAAGCTCTTCTTTGAGCCCCTGGCATTTCTTCAGTTTCTCATGTTCCTTTTTTCCTGATGTTCCCATCACTTGGTACTATGATGTCCACCACAACGGCTTTGCTCTGTTGTTTATCCACCACCACAATGTCCTGTTTGTTCGCCATCACCATTTTGTCAGTCTGTATCTGGAAGTCCCACAGGATCTTGGCTCAATCATTCTCCACTACTTTTTGAAGGTGTTTCCCACCTCAATCTTGGGGTTTTCAGTCAGTACTCTGCACAGATGTTTCTGTACACTATGCCTGCCACTTGGTTATGTCGCTCCATGTATGCTTTCCCTGCCAGAATCTTACATCCTGCAGTTATGTGCTGGATTGTCTCAGGGTCCTCTTTGCACAGCCTACACCTTGGGTCTTGTCTGGTATGGTAGATCTGGGCCTCTATGACTCTGGTGCTCAAGGTCTGCTGACCACAGATGGCCAGCTTATGATTCCTGCTGGGTATCTGATTACTGGCAGGGCACAGTTTTTTATTGCCTGGGTCTTGTTCTTGCCATTGAGCTGATTCCTTAGGACTTGCCTTACTCGCCTGAGGTATTTAGCTATGGCTGCTTTCCTTTTTTCCTCTTCAAGGTTGCCATTTGCTAGTGGGATACCAAGGTACTTGTAACTGTCCTGAATGTCTGCTATTGTCCCTTCTGGGAAGGAGACCCCTTCTGTGTGGACCACCTTCCCTATCTTTGTCACCAGCCGACTACAGTTCTCAAGCCTGAATAACATTCCAGTGTCTGTGCTGTAGATCCTGGTGGTGTGGATCAGTGAGTGGATGTCTCGCTCATTCTTAGCGTACATCTTGATGTCATCCATGTAGAGGAGGTGACTGATGATGGCCCCATTCCCCAGTCGGTATCCGTAGCCAGTGTTGTTGATGATTTGACTGAGGGGGTTCAGGCCTATGCAGAATAGACAGTGTGTCTCCTTGGTATATGGCACGTTTGATAGTCACTTGTGCAAGTAGCTTGCCATTGGCCTCAAGGGTTGTTTTCCACAACCTAATCGAGTTTGAAATGAAGGCTCTTAGAGTCCTGTTGATGTTGTACAGCTCCAGGCATTCAGTGATCCCTGTGTGTGGCATTGAGTCATAGGCTTTCTTGTAATTAATCCAGGCAGTGCACAGGTTGGTCTTATGGGTTCTGCAATCTCGGTCTACCAGGAACTGGTGTTTGGCTCCCCTGGTATCTTTGCCCTTCTGCGCTGTGCTCATGTATTGATCCATGTGCCCATTTAGCCACGATGGTGCCTGACAGGTTGAGCTTCCATGTTGTGGAGAGACAGGTTATTGGATGGTATTGTAGCCTTTGAGGGATCCTTCTGGATCAGTACGCCCTTTGGTTAGGGTGAGTCCCATCTATAAGCAGCTGCTTCATGGAGAGCAGTGAGCTTCTATAGCCAGTAGGCATCGATCATGTCAGGGCCTGGTACGGTCCAGTTTTTCATACCTGAGACTCTTTCCTGGATGTCTGCCACTGTGATGGTAACTGGATTCCATTCAAAGAGGTTGCTGTGGTCTTCTGTCAGAGTCACCAGCCACTGTGCATCACTGTTACGTGATGCCTCCTTCTCCCATATACCTTTCCAGTACTGTTTGGTTTCCTTGGTGGGTCTGCTCTGGTGTTATTACCCTGCCATTGAGCGTACACTTTCGCCGGTTGTGTTGCGAACTGACGGTTTATTCGTCTGGCTTCTTTTTCTCGTGTGTACCCTTTTAAGCTTGGTGCCTTTGTTTGGCAGTTTCCAGTGCTTCAGGTGTGGGCATCTGGCGTACCTCTTGGGTACTTGTTTTTTCATCACACCTCTCTGGGCCTCTGACATTTGGCTCACTTTTCTCCATACTGCCTTGATCTTAGCCTCTCTAGGATCACGGCTGTTGAAGTGTATATCAGCTCACTGGTCTCTGTGATGTTGAGGTAGGGATTGCTCTCAATTCACATCGTCTAGGAGACTTTCAGGTGGTACTTCACTTAGTGTCTGCAGGTGGCATTGGGGAGCCATGATCTTATCTTTCAGGTCAATCGCTGCCTCGCTCAGTGTGATACTTATTAGGACTTCGTACCCAATCTCCGGTTGAGGAGTTAATGTTAACTCTGATCTGGTGTCCTGGCTCCTCCCGTTGTATTATCTATTACCTGCACTATGTAACTATTCTGGTGAAGTGTCTGCTACCTGCTTGTATCCTCAAAGAAGTGCTTTGCTGAAATGTTCCTCAATATGGCATGTGTCATAGTTCTACCTGTTTGCTTGTTTTTTTTCTCAGTCCGGCTCCATTTTTCAGCCTGTTCCGGCCCTTCTTTTGTTACCTCCCTGGTTTCCCAGCAGCTGCCTCTCTTTTTGCTAATCAGCTCAGGGTAGCCTATATATACTGCTTCTGTTCAGTTAGTTCTTGCTAGATTGTTGACTAGACAAGAGCAACTTTCAAGCTCCTCTGATATACTCTGTTGTTTACATTTCTGCAATTCTGTACCTGCATTTATATCTGTTGGAGTTACCTGTTCCTGAGTTTATTGGTCCAGCCTGTTTCCCCATTTGAATCCCCAGTGTGGAAGAGCTTTTCGTTGACATTAAATAAGACTTTATTCCTCAGTTGTTTAGTCCCTAATTTAGCATATTCTGAATTACCTGCTTAACCTTCCTCTTGTGTTAGCTTCCTATTACCATCTCTTATGTTAACGGGTCAGTTTTGACCCATGTCCTAAATCAGCTGTAAAATACACTAAAAGCAATCATCTATAATCAAATTTGTTTCTCATCTCTTGGTTACCTTGTTAGGCTTCCTTTTCCATGAAAATGTTAGTTTTAATGTCTTTGGTGGGAGCCTCAGCTCCTTTTTTGTCAGTATGCCCCTCTATTTCAATACAAAGAAAATGGTAAAATGAAGCTCAAGAGAATAATATAACTAAATAAACGTTTTTTTTGTGTTACCTGGCTTTTACTGAGGGGTATTAGACACATCTCTAAAATAAATTTGTTTTATTTATTTTTTCATTTTGATGTTCTTAACTGTAGTAACATCTATGGTGTTACGGGTTGATTTTGACCCATATATATTTATATTGAGAAGGAGGCAAAAAAGTTTTTGGTTTTTTTAACAATAGAACTGTAATATAAACACAAAATCAAAATCAGAACATGTCATAGAACAAAATATAGATTTGCAAGGTCAAATAATCAACAAAACAACAAACAATCAAGCAAATCAAACCAATTGAAATCAATTTCTAGTTTGTGTATGCAATAACTTGTGTATTTGTGTGTGTTCAGATGCATGTGTGGCAAAATGTGACACTTTTAGTGTGTTCCTTGCATCACAGGCTGCCCAGATTTTTATACCATACTTCCCTGGCTTGTTGGGCATGTATTGCCGAAAGGGGCATTTTCCTCAGGAAGGAACAAGACGCTAATCCACTGTCACCTCTGGCCCAGGGTTGAACATCAGTGGAAGGAGCTGCACCCATTTCTTCCAGACATCTCTGATAGAGGAAAGCTTGTCAGATCTTGCTCTGGTATCTCTGTTGTCAAATCTGAGGACTCTTGATATCACTTGAAAGGTCTGAAGTGACATTGTTGCCCGGAAAATATTTCTGCCTGTCGATGCATCCCAGAGACTATCAGTGGCCTCACTGCAAGATCTGTACACTCCAGCAAGAAGAAGAAGACCAATATAAGCATCCAGGCATTCTTCATCAATGTCATTCCACCTGTCACCATGGACTTTTTTATCCTCAAGATTTGTCATGCCAATTATGACTTTTTTTTAGTGACAATGGCATGAACAGCTCATAACATGTCTTGATGTCACTGACTCTTGTCACAGCAAATGTTGTGATTCCAGGAGTCTTTTTGATGACATTTTCAGCAGCTGCCCTGCCACATAAATCGTGAGATTCTGAGCTCCAACAGATCTTACCATCTTTGGACTTAAATCTTTCAGCTAAAGGGGCTTCACCATCTGTGATTTCCTCATCTGACTCATCAGATGTGTTTGTGTCTTCTGGATGATACTCCACATTGTCTTCCTCCTCAGAAACTTGCTCATCCACATCACTATGCTGCTCTGTGTCATCTCCCTCATTTTCATTAAAAACATGATCCAGAACTTGCCTTACTGTAAATCTTCTTCTCATTTTTGCATCATACAATTTGGAGATGTGCAGTCTGCAAGTCACCAACAATATATACTGACTACCTGGACTTCTCTGGACTTGCTTGTCTTTGTTTTATTTTTGTGCAGGTACACAGGAAAACGACAAAATGAGACTTCTCTAAAGCTCAAATGATTGGGAGAGAAGCTGGCTGTCACTATTTTGGCTTATAGTGCATTTATGATTTCAGTTTTGGTAGTAATAATTGCTTTATGATCAATTTTTTATAACTGGGTCAAAACTGACCCTAACACCACAAAGGTCATATTTTTAACCAGAGCATTTTATAATTAATAAAATTTTTTTTTTTTTTAAAAGTTCATTAGTTTATTGAAATAGAGTTTCCTGACAAAGTCAAAAAGCCTTGATGCAATAAACTAACCCTATGTGGTTCTTTTATACATTTAAAACCTAAAACGGGTCTGTGGCGACCCTAACACAGGAGGCAGGTTAAAGGACACCTTCTGTTGTAGTTTGAGACATTTGATGGTTCACTTCGTGTTGCATTTGAGTCCAGTTTACCGGTGTGACAGCATGTTTATCTCCATGGAGATAAGCAGAAGATTCCACCGGTCTAAGTTACAGGACGGATCTGTACTTAAACTTTCCCAAGTCCTACCACATTATTCAACAATGCCCATCTTTTTGTACAATTTGAGGTGGTCTTTAAATCAATCAGAATACCATTGTGTGTATGCAGATTGTCACCAGCTCATAGAGGTCTTTCTCCTATTAACCCACTCACAGGTTAGCTGTAGCATTTTGCACCTTTCTATCAAGTGCAGGCACCCACTTGCCCTTAACCACCATCTACTACTTTTTATCAAGTTGCACCCAAAGATAATTTTCTTTTCAGATTACGGCAAGCATCTCCGCTGACCCGGGGGCAAGGTGATAATGCAATGAGGGAGCGAGAAGACTCTAGAAGAGGGGTGAGAGAAGAAGCACCAGCCTGCACTAATGTCCTGTCAGGGTGTGGATACTGGTACCTATAGGACGAGAGTCCTTGTCTGCAGCAGGAGTCCTGTTTCAGATTTTTTTCTTCAGGGAAGATGCTATCATACATTTCATATTACGTATCATGAAAGGCTGAGATTATAATGCATTTTCTGTGGAGGTAAAATCTCCTAAAATCTCTTGTTTAACCATAATTTTCCATTATATACCATTACTAGGGATTCTAATGGATATTTATGGTTAAGCAAGAGATTTTTAGATTATAACAATGTCTTGAGCAACTGCAAGTAATGTCACAGTAAAATATATAAATGCAAATCTATATAATATAAAAGCAAAATTTGTACTTCACAATGTATTCTTAAATTAGAATACTTTCATAAGACTTGGCAAGATTTTGACCAACAATCAATAACAAATGCCAGTCAATCATTGTACATATATATATATATATATATATATATATATATATATATATATATATATATATATACACAAAAACCTGAGTCTTGTAAATGTAGCTCGTGGGCAGTGCCATTATTCATACAGTAATAGCATCAGTCAGGCATATGGATGAGAGAGGAGAGGGATATGTCAGGTAGAGGAAGGCCGATTTAGATATTAGAATTCCAGGAATCTTTGGTCTTGCCTTGAACAAGATAATCCCATTGTGCCTCAAGCCACAGAAGCGGACACAAAGATGCAACACTCCCTTCAAAATAAACTACTTTGAGCTTGACAAGAACAACACAAACCGTCTTTGGAAAATAATGTCAGGCTCTCAACCTGAATTAGAATAGCCAATTTATAAAGGTGAGAATGACTCAACTGAAAAGAGTGAATAATGCTATAACAATACAAATGAAACATTCCAGAAGTTTAGAAAATCTCATCAAATGTATGCTAGTTAAAGGTTCAGTGTAACGTTTCTTGTGAAGGTTATACGCCACTACCTTGTCTCCATGGAGATGTTATTGGTTTGAGTGTTCCAAACTATTGTATTAAAAATATCTATTGTGCATTTATTTAATTAAGGGTGTACTTGAAATATGCGTCCCTACTTTGAGCGGATGACCTCTCTGCGGATCTCACCTTTATCTTGGCCTGTTGGTGTTTTGTGCCTGCCTTCGTATAGGTACGTTTATGTCATACTATGGAGCATCTAGGCAAATAGTGCAGTTTTAAGTTTTGTGCATATTGTTTTTCAAGCAAAGTGTATTAGCCACTGTTGGAGAGTCAGAAAGGCAGAATAGATTTTTTTGGTTTTATGAGAGCTGCCAGATATTACGTTATGTTAATCTGGAGGATGCAAAGAGTTCCAATCTTTGACATTTACACTTTATGATTTCAGGATCGAGGGCTTTTCTTTAGTTACAATATGTCAGCTTTGATTAAAATGAGGAAATCTAATTTTGTTGAGTGGATCTGGCAGTTATTTTCAGACTAATTCATCTTGTTGAGATAAACTCAGCAGCTGGTGGTTGTGTAAGCGAGAGCTTTGTTTCTCGAGCTGCACCTTCTCAAAGTGAAAGACCTTTCTGATTTAGGTCTTAATGTAGCAGGGAGGAAATTTGCCTTTGGCAATCTCTGATTTCCATCATGTTTGGATTAGATTAGACTACAAACCAAATTGGCTGTTAGCGCTCAACAATTTACTTTCACACAAGACTGGAGCAAATATGTGTTGTAAATAGAACGGTGTCATCTTCTCCCAGTAAAAAGGTTCCAGCTTGACAATATGTCATCACACCAACAATATCAGTGAAGTGTGCAAACAATATGATAATTGATCCAAAGAATGATTATGTTGTAGTTAATGACTACTGTAGTTATGCAGTTCTGACTATTGTGTAGAAATCCCACACTTTGAACATGTGAAGGGGAGAATTAAGGTGAAACCAGTCATGTGTCTGAAAAATCATTGAGTTAAACTGAGTCATAGAATGGACCCATGTGTCCTCTGTTGTGATATTATTTTGATTTGGGTTCAGATTTTGACACCCCTTAGCATTTGGTTGTTTTCATGATCCACTGACTGGATACATTTTTAGGTGAATGTGCCCCTTGTGTGTTTGTGCTTTCAGCTGCTGTCAGCCAAACAATATCTCTCCTCCACACTGTGGTTTCCAATCACGCACAACCCATTGTCATCCAACTTTAGTGAAGCTCTTTTATAGCAGAACAGCAAAGCCCAGAGGAGGCTGGTATGAAAAGATCTTTCATTATTAAAAGAATATTAGTCCACATAAAGGAGAATGACGCAGGAATCGTGTTTCAACACTGCAGGGGCTGTCGAGAGCAGAGGTTAATTCTACGATCCAAGGGTAGATTTGTCTCAGTTTGTAGATAGAAAGACCTCTTCCGGGGGAACAGATTCATGTCTACTCCCTGCTCCCCTTCCAGTGTTGCGCAGGCTTGCCCAGTCTGATTAATCTTAATGAATTATTCAACTAACCTTTATCTCAAATGATTTAGCAATGTTTCTGTACTGTTTTATTAATGCACTTTTGAATCACTCGCTATAGTCACGTAGCCTTTCCTCAGTCATTCACTGTTTGTAATTCATAGTCAACTCTTTATTAAATCCATGGTGGTCTCCAACGTATTACGTGCCAGAATAAGAAATTAGTCATTACTGTAATTTAATGATTTCAAGCCAAACAAGAGGCAACCTGGATCACTAACCACAGCAGTACTGCACACTCATCGTTTTCAGCGCTTCTCCCTTAGGTCTCAGATTTAAAAACTACCCTTCACCATTTTTGCTTAATTAATTATGTTTAGTATAAGAAGTACTGAATGTGCTGTTTCAATTACACACGGAAATCGACTTACAAAATGTGAAATTCCATAATAGCTTTAGAAGTCTAGACTTTCTAGAGATTGGGTAAAATGAACTTTGTGTGGACTCCAGCATGCTTCTGATGATACTTGCTATTCATATTGTTCCACATAGTACTATGATGCAGTATAAGGATCATGTATAAGTGGTATGTGAATCCGCCCAAGCGATGTCACACCTCCAACTCAAAGTGGCATGTTTCTAACCGTGCCTTCCTCACCACAGTGAGGTGAGATCAGCAAACTGTCGATGTGTTAACAACAATCAGTCTTCTTTGTACTTTATGCTAACTGATTACAGTGAGGCGCTTAGGTTATACTAGCAAAAATCCTATTAAAGCCTTGTGGTGAATGCATGTAGTTTTATAGTTTACAGGTACTACCGTATTTTCCAGACTATAAGTCACACTTTTTTCCATAATTTGGCCAGGGGTGTGACTTATACTCAGAGGCAAATTATATGTGAAATTATTAAAAATATATAATTTCACATCTTGATTATTGTCACAGTGATGACTGGAGCGAGGCTTTGTGCACCAGTATCTTCTACTCTTGTACCACTGAAAATTTTATATTTCAACATTAGAGTAATTTAAAAGATATCTGAGAAAGTCTGAACAAAAATGCCCCCTAAAAGAAAATGGTGTTTCACGCGGAAGCCGAAGCGCTTCATCTACCTCGGGTAGAGTTAGCGGAGTTGTTCAGAAGCGACACTGAGGATGAACGAATTCAATGGATTTAGTGATTTGGAGTGAGATTGAGAGTAAACTTGTTTGCTTGTTTTTTATGCTTTAGTTATCTGATTAACTGTTATCTCATATTAACATACGAGACACATATTCAGTGTCTGCTGTCTATGCTTCATGTAGCTGAATAAATATAAATGCTAGAGTGCTGTACTGCTATTCAGCCTGTTGTTCTGTATTTTATTGTTATTATTATAAACTTGCCTTTAAAGATAAAATGTTTGTTCTTGGTCTTGGATTTTGTAAAATACATTTCTCAAAAAAAAAAATGACTTATAGTCCAGTGTTCTCTCACTTAAAAAGATGATAGAGGCCTGTAATTTTCATCATAGCTACACTTCAACTATGACAGACACTATGAGGGAAAGAATCCAGGGAATCGCATTGTAGAATTTTTTATGAATTAATTGGTAAATTCCTCGGTAAAATAAGTGGTCATCTACAAAAAAAGCAAGATTTCTAGCTCTGACAGTCCTCTAACTTCAGCTCCTCTGTCCTTCATTCATTACCTGTATTAATGGCACCTGTTTGAATGTGTTATCAGTATAAAAGACACCTGTTCACAACCTCAAACTGTCAAGACTCCAAACTCCACTATGGCCAAGACCAAAGAGCTGTCAAAGGACACCAGAAACAAAATTGTAGACATGCACCAGGCTGGGAAGACAGAATTTGCAATAGATAAGCAGCGTGATGTGGAGAAATCAACTGTGGGAGCAATTATTATAAAATAGAAGACATACAAGACCATTGGTAATCTCCCTTGATCTGGGGTTCCAACCAAGATCTCACCCCGTGGGGTCAAAATGATCACAAGAACGGTGAGCAAAAATCCCAGAAACACACAAAGGGGACCTAGTGAATGACCTGCAAAGAGCTGGGATCAAAGTAACAAAGGCTACCATCAGTAACACACTACGCCGCCAGGGACTCAAATCCTGCAGTGCCAGACGTGTTCCCCTGCTTAAGCCAGTACATGTCCAGGTCCATCAGAAGTTTGCTAGAGAGCATTTGGATGATCCAGGAGAGGACTGGGAGAATGTCATATGGTCAGATAAAACCAAAATAGAGCTTTTGGTAAAAACTCAACTTGTCATGTTTGGAGAAGAAAGAATGCTGAGTTGCAGCCAAAGAACACCATACCTACTGTGAAGCATGGGGGTGGAAACATCATGCTTTGAGGTTGTTTTTCTGCAAAGGGACCAGGACGACTGATCTGTGTAAAGGAAAGAATGAATAGGGCCATCTATCGTAAGATTTTGAGTGAAAACCTCCTTCCATCAACAAGGGCACGTTGATGAAACGTGGCTGGGTCTTTCAGCATGACAATGATCCCAAACACATTGCTTGGAAAAACAAAGGAGTGGCTTAAGAAGCATTTCAAGGTCCTGGAGTGGCCTAGCCAGCCTCCAGATCTCAATCCCTTAGAAAGTCTTTGGAGGGAGTTGAAAGTCCATGTTGCCCAGCGACAGCCCCTAAACATCACTGCTCTAGAGGAGATCTGTAGGAGGAATGGACCAAACTACCAGCAACAGTGTGTGAAAACCTCGTGGAGACTTACAGAAAACGTTTGACCTCTGTCACTGCCAACAAAGGGTATATAACTGTCATGATGCACGCATTTTCTGCCTCCTGTGTTGTCTCCCTGTGTGCTTTTCCCTGCCCTCACCTGCCTGAACCTGAAGTTCCTGGCTCCTCCCACGTACACCTGCATCCCATCAGCGCAATAAACGCCACCTGCCATGGATAAGAGGGGCCAGGACCAGACACTCAGTGCCAGATCGTCCACGTGTTCACGTGAATGCTCTTGCTTTAATACTTTAATTCACAAATTGTAAATAAACACTTTAAATCTTGCCCGAGTTCATGTCTCCCGCTCCGGTACTGGTTACTCCCTGTTCCTGTCCCTGCTCTCCGTGGCGCATTCCCAGACTCTGGCTCGCACCTGGCACCTCGCCCCTCGCCGGTCTAACCTGTACTTGTTTGAACTTTCACATTCTGTAAATTGTAAACTTTCCCCCGAATTCTGCACTTTTTGGTCCCACCTGCACCAGCATTACAACAATAACAAAGTATTGAGATGAACTTTTGTTATTGACCAAGTACTTATTTTACACCATAATTTGCATATATATATATATATATATATATATATATATATATATATATACACACTCACCTGAAGGATTATTAGGAACACCATACTAATATGGTGTTTGACCCCCTTTCGCCTTCAGAACAGCCTTAATTCTACGTGGCATTGATTCAACAAGGTGTTGAAAGCATTCTTTAGAAATGTTGGCCCATATTGATAGGATAGCATCTTGCGGTTGATGGAGATTTGTGGGATGCACATCCAGGGCACGAAGCTCCCGTTCCACCACATCCCAAAGATGCTCTATCGGGTTGAGATCTGGTGACTGTGGGGGTCATTGTAGTACAGTGAACTCATTGTCATGTTCAAAAAAACAATTTGAAATGATTTGAGCTTTATGACATGGTGCATTATCCTGCTGGAAGTAGCCATCAGAGGATGGGTACATGGTGGTCATGAAGGGATGGACATGGTAAGAAACAATGTTCAGGTAGCCCGTGGCATTTAAACGATGTCCAATTGGCACTAAGGGACCTAAAGTGTGCCAAGAAAACATCCCCCACACCATTACACCACCACCACCAGCCTGCACAGTGGTAACAAGGCATGATGGATCCATGTTCTCATTCTGTTTACGCCAAATTCTGACTCTACCATTTGAATGTCTCAACAGACATTGAGACTCATCAGACCAGCCAACATTTTTCCAGTCTTCAACTGTCCAATTTTGGTGGGCTCGTGCAAATTGTGGCCTCTTTTTCCTATTTGTAGTGGAGATGAGTGGTACCCGGTGGGGTCTTCTGCTGTTGTAGCCCATCCAAGGTTGTGCATGTTGTGGCTTCAAAAATGCTTTGCTGCATTCCTTGGTTGTAACGAGTGGTTATTTCAGTCAACATTGCTCTTCTATCAGCTTGAATCACTCGGCCCATTCTCCTCTCACCTCTAGCATCAACAAAGCATTTTCGCCCACAGGACTGCCGCATACTGGATGTTTTTCCCTTTTCACACCATTCTTTGTAAATCCTAGAAATGGTTGTGCGTGAAAATCCCAGTAACTGAGCAGACTGTGAAATACTCAGACCGGCCCGTCTGGCACCAACAACCATGCCATGCTCAAAATTGCTTAAATCACCTTTCTTTCCCATTCTGACATTCAGTTTGGAGTTCAGGAGATTGTCTTGACCAGGACCACACCCCTAAATGCATTGAAGCAACTGCCATGTGATTGGTTGATTAGATAATTGCAGGAGAAAGGAGAAATTGAAATTGAACAGGTGTTCCTAAAATATATATATATATATATATATATATATATATATATATATATATAAATAGTTGTCAATAGTGTTGCTGTGTGTTAGCCGTTTAGCTCACCTGCTGCTACCTGCTGCTTCCCTCCACATTTAAAGTCCAACCCGGCAATGTTGATCTCCTGTGTGCGGCTTGTCTTAACCTGGTTCATCCTGTCTGTAATCCACCACTCTTCACAAGCACTGTTCCAGTATGCACCCACAGAGTTTTTCTTATACAGAAGTCCATTCAATCCACCAGCGCCTGCTTTACTTCAGCACCCGGACATACTGTATGTGCCCCGGCGCAGAGTTACACACCGGGGCGCACGAAGAAACTTTGAATATGGCACTTCCAGCACCATCCAGTCCTTCTGGTCTCTGGCCCGTCACCCACGGAGACACCCGGGACGACGCGCGGACTCCTCAGTGCTAACCCGTGTCCCGAGGTTGGCTAATGTGGCTAGCGCGGCTACCCGGCTTAACAGCACACCGGTCAAAGTCGGGCTTCTGAATGTCTGCTCCCTCACGGGCAAGGGCCAGCTTATCCAGGACCTCCTTGCGGACCACCGGGTGGACTGTTTTATCTCACCTCATCACACTGTCACCACACGTCATACTCCTGGGAGATTTCAATATCCACATGGACAATTACAACAACCCACTCACCAAAGAATTCACCTCTTGTCTGGACAGTTCTGGTTTTAAACAATACATCAATTTTCCCACACATAACAAAAAACACTCCCTAGACTTAATATGCTGTACTGGAATAACCCCATTGGACCTTCAAACCCACTACATCCCCTTCTCTGACCACCTGCTACACACTACAACAGACACCTCCACCACATACTCAACACCATAGCCCCACTCAAAACTCGGTCCGTCTCATTCACTCACTCTGCACCCTGGTACACCCCCGCCCTCAGACACCTCAAAACACAAGGCCGCAGACTGGAGAGACTGTACAGGAAAACTGGACTCACCATACACAAAGACATGTTCATCTCACACATCCTCCATTACAAACAATCCATATCCACAGCAAGATCCACATACTACTCAAATTTAATCAGTTCACATGAAGGAAACTCAAAAACACTATTCTCACTCCTCTCACAGATCACAAAACCCCCGGACTCACTTCCACCTCACCTCTATTCCTCAGAATTTTGCAATAACCTGGCTGCTTTCTTCACCACCAAAATTCAACTGATTCATCAGCAACTCCCTCTGTTTCAAACCCACCTGTTTCATCTTCCGCTTCCCCAATGCAACTGCTTTCTTCTTTCACCCTGCCCTCTGTCACCCAAATCTCTACTTTCATTCGGAACTCCAAATCCTCCACCTGTCAGCTAGACCCTCTCCCTACTGTCCTCATCAAAACCTCCATCCCTGTACTGTCCCCCCTCATAACTGATATCATTCACTCCTCTCTCACCTCCGGTACTGTTCCCTCCACCCTCAAAATTGCTGCCGTCACTCCGATACTCAAAAAACCCGGTTCTGATCCCTCTGACCTCAATAACTTTCGTCCCATTTCAAACCTACCCTTCATTTCCAAACTCCTTGAGAAAACTGTTGCTGCCCACCTCCACACTCATCTTTCCTCCAATAACATCTACGAACAATTTTAATCTGGCTTCCGTGGCCTCCATAGCACTGAAACTGCCCTTTTGAAAATCACAAACGACCTCCTCCTCTCTGCTGACTCTGGTTCACTCTCCATCCTCCTCCTGCTTGATCTCAGTGCAGCATTTGACACCATTTCACACTCCATCCTCCTTGACAGACTTTCCTCCATTGGTGTCTCTGGTACTCCCCTCTCCTGGTTCCACTCCTACCTCTCAGATCGCTCTCAGTTTATTCAGCTCAAGTCATTCTCCTCACACCCCTTCCCTGTCACGTCAGGTGTTCCTCAGGGTTCTGTCCTCGGTTCGCTGCTCTTTCTAATCTATCTTCTCCCCCTTGGTTCTATCTTTAGAAAACACCACATTCACTTTCACTGTTACGCGGATGACACCCAGCTCTACATTTCCAGTAAACCCAACTCCACACTTCCACCCTCCTCCCTGACAGACTGCCTCACAGAAATACAAACCTGGTTCACCTCAAATTTCCTCAAACCTAACGGCAATAAAACAGAACTCCTACTCATCGGCACCAAATCCACCCTAAGCAAAATAAATCCTTTTTCCATATCCATTGATGGCTCCTCTATCTCCCCCTCCCCTCAGGTAAAGAGTCTGGGTGTCATCCTCGACAGCACACTTTCCTTCACCTCCCATATCAACAACATCACCCGGTCCGCCTACTTCCACCTCAGAAACATCCACCACCTCCGTCCCTCACTCACCCCACACACCACCGCCATCCTCATCCATAGCCTGGTCACTTCCCGTATAGACTATTGCAATTCTCTTCTGTTCGGACTCCCACAGAAATTACTCCATAAACTCCAACTGGTCCAAAACTCAGCTGCCCGCATTATCACACACACACACCCTCCCATCACCACATCACACCTGTCCTGCAACAGCTCCACTGGCTCCCCATCACGCACCACATACACTACAAAATCATACTCCTCACATACAAAGCTCTCCACAACCTGGCCCCTCCATACCTGTCTGACCTCATTCACATCTCCACACCTGCCCGCTCCCTCCTCTCCTCCTCTTCCCTGCACCTCACTGTCCCTCCTGCCCGTCTTGTCACTATGGGGAGCAGAGCCTTCAGCTGCTCTGCTCCCCAGCTCTGGAACTCCCTCCCCCATGACCTCCACAACACACACTCACTCTCACACTTCAAATCTAAACTCAAAACTCATCTGTTTAGAAAGGCCTTCTCACCCTGACCACTCTGACCATAACTGCTCTGTCTTTTAATCTATATTTGCTTTAATCTATATTTGTTTTTAAATGTGTTTTTAATCATTTTACATTGTTTCAATTTTGTGTACGTATGTATGTACGGCGACCTTGAGAGCCTTGAAAGGCCTCATCTGACCTTTACTTGGTGTGGTGGCTTCATCTGCTTGCCTACAGCTAATTAAGTTGAATGCCATACAGTGAAATATTACAAGCAATCAATAACATTTCCATGGAGAAAAGCAGGTGGACTTGTTTCCAGAAAGGTTACATAGTTCGCCATTCATTACAGTTTTATACATTAAGTCAGAAGCATATAATTTTGAAGAATGTATGGTTACATAAAACCTTTATGTGTAAATTGTGTCCGCTCAGGGATTACTGCTTATTCTGTCATTATTTTCCACCAGAGTAAATAGTTTGTCTTCTCAAAGCTGTTAATGACATGCACTAACAAAGCTGGAGATTTCATAGCACAGACTCTTGAGGGGAAAGTGTTGATACTAAGCCTGCTAGGTGTTAGAAAGTGTTACTGTGTATGAAAAAAAAAATGCTCAGATGATAGTCACATCCTTTTGGAACTGAATCAAGAGGGATTAGGCTTGTTTAAGAAAGCTAATTATCAGCATCTCCATGGACCAGATTTCACATGGCTTTGTACATTTTGGGGAACACCACAGGGACATTCTCTCCTTTGTCTTGTTCAAGCACAACCTATTTCTGCATCTGCTGATTTCATACTTTTCCTGTTCTATCATTTTTGCAGCCTTGATTAGAAGGTAGCTGGCTTCTGTGTTTTTTTTTTGTTTTTTTTTGTCAGATGATTCGCTTGACCTGCAGATTCAAAGCCCCAGTGGCCCCTAATGCTTGAGTAGCATTACACTGTTCCACACCCCTAAGAGCAGTGAAGAGGAGTGAAAAATTATCTCCATTTAATTAGATTTATTGAGATAATACTGACATTTGTAATCAATGGTCATCTTCTGGAATTGAAAACAGGAATTACATTTTAAAACATTTTGGCAGATTTCAGCTGCTTTGACCATTGGTGACTTTAAATAGTCTTACATATATTTGATGTTATGAAAATAAGACTCGGAGATTCTAACCAAACACTTGATTTAACTCTAGATTTATATGAGGAAACAGAGAAAAATGTCTGCTCCATAAGGCTTAAAAGAAACAAATGCTCATGATCTTTACTCAATCTCCAATACAGAAATGCATTGTTGAGCCCAGGGGCTCTTTGTAAGCAAGAAAAGAACACAAAAATTTCACATCACTAGATTGGTTCTAAGGGTAGAGGGATCGCAAGTCTGTTAAATATCTTCATGAGTCTCACAGTTCAATAGAGCTATAATACAAAGAAACATTTGGTGGGCAGTACAGTCCAGCTACTGTTAACGCAGGATCTTTCTCTGAGTCTTACTACATGATCCTCCATAGTTCAGCGTGTATCCATTGCATTGTCTGATATCATTTCCCATTTGGTCCCATTAAGTTTTCCACCACTCTTCCAAATATCATGTCATTATCCAAATGTCCTGCAGTGGTGGCCAAAGAAACACGAGTCTTGTTCCAAAAAGTCCCAGTCACAGACAACTACCGCGTGACCTAGAAAGAAAAGAGAAGAGAAATGAGTTTTGGATACATAAGAGGAATATGTCACTGGTCTGAGTGGGTGTTGCAGATATAAAGGAGATGGCTTATTAAAGTTGACAGGCAGTGGTAGTAAAACTTGGGCTTTCTGATGTGTAGCACAGTTTAGACGACACTATCAGGTCAGAACACTTTTTTATGCTTCGATTTGGTTGTTTGGTTATTATAGAGTTATGAAAATTTAAGGAGTAATTAACACAAAAATAAAAAAAATCCTTTTTAAGGCCATTTCATGGTTGAATCTTTCCCTTGCTTGACAATTAGATTTCAGTTATACAAAATTATTCATTCACTCATAGTGATGTAAAGCACTAAAATACAGCTGGCAAATTGTTTTCAGTCAGCTGTTTAATGGTAGGTTTTAGTTTTGTAAATGAGCTAATTTGACTTTAACTCATAGAGAATATAAGCAGAACTTCTTCCTAAATTAGACTGCCCCATCTGCATCTAGAAATACAGCGTATGTGTCACGATCTGCACTGTTCCTGTCCTTGTTTTGTCTCCTACCTTGTTCCTTCCCTCCCCCACCTGCCGGAGCCAGAGCTGGGCTGAGCTCCTGGCTCCTCCCGCGCGCACCTGCAGCTCATCAGCGCAATCAACGCCACCTGCTGTGGATAAGAGGGGCCAGGAGCTGACACTCGGTGCCAGATCGTCCGCGTGTTCACGTGAATGCTCTTGCTTTAATACTTTAATTCACAAATTGTAAATAAACACTTTAAATCTTGCCCGAGTCTTGCACTGTTTGGTCCGTTCTGCCTGCCTTTACAACAGTATGATCGACTGCAAAACTAGCTCAAGTCTGGAGATGGGTACCTGGGCACAGCATGGTGCCCACTGAGACATAGGTTTACCTGTCTTAACCTTAGCAAACCTGAATGAAAGAATTGTGAGCATGACTAGGATTGACTGTGTTCTAAAGCTGATAAATACTAAGAGATTTGTGAGTGCAAGGAACTAGTTAGATACAGTTTTAAAATCAGGTACTGCAGCATTTTTACTGAAAAAAATAAAAAATAAAAAAAATAACTGATAAAATGTGTGTGTTGCAAGGGCCTTAATTACACCAGTGTCACCTGCTCTTGTTGTTTACTGTTTTTAGCAAGGTGACATTCTGGCAGCGCATATGAACATGCCATCAAAGGTGCACAGAGATTCACAACCTCCCCAGCTGTTAGTGTGGCCCATGAAATCTGCAGCAAGTCATAGTTGGGACCATTTTACAATTGTAAACACAAATCTGTCAAAGATGTTTATGTGTGTACCCAGTATTATAATTCAAACCTCTACGACAAAATGAGAGAAAACAAAGCGCGTCCAGAAGTCGACACGATGCCATGCACATGAGGTTCAGAGCTTTCAGACAGGAGTTATTCATGATGGTACAAAGTATTCTCACACCATTCCATGAATATTAATAGAACAGATTGATAGATGCAGTATGTGCTACTGTCAACGTTTAGGTGGAAGTTTTTTCTTGTTGACTTGCATTTGAAATTGGCAGTGCATGTAACAATGGAGGTTCTAAAAATCATGGATTACCAAGGGATGTTGTTTTTATATTATTCCTCCTTGTATAAGTCATTGAAAAGACAAAATCTCCATAGTGTCTACAAAAAGTTCAGTTGCAAGGCATCACTCTCCATGTTGAATTGTTACTGTGAATGACTACCATTTGCAAATTGTAAAAATAAAAAAAGTGAAATGTAATTGTTCTACATTTTAGTTGTGCTATAATAAATAGTAGCCTTATCAGACATGCTTTTCTAATTATCGCATGCAGTGGAACATTTTCCAAACTGTTCTCTGCGTGAGATGGGATATGTACAAGACATCCAGATTAACACCATTGGTGTAATTTGCACATTAGTGTCATTCAATTAGCGGTTAACAAGTGATGAGTCACCAGGGCTTTATCATACACTGCATACTTTTTTCAGCAATTGAGATCTAATATTTAAACTTTTCCTGTTGCATAAACATTAAGATAATGCTTGCTGTTTGAGGAACTACAATTTAATTTACATTTCTGACTAACTATCCTCAAGAAACAGATGTGTAGAGATGTGCACCACAGCAGGCTACTATTGCAACAGCAGGATATGGAAATAGATTAGCATTAAGTTGAGGTGCATGGGCGCAGCTTGACTTTAAGTGTGCTCTAACACATGATTCAAGCCTGTGACCTCTAGCTGCTAATTCACTAATAACACAGTTTCACCATCTTTACATGTTATGAATTATTTACATCATCCCCATATACAGCCGACTTTGGACCATGAATAGGATCGAAAACTGTGTATATTTCGTTAAATAGGTATTTGCTGCCAGCAGGAATATGGCAAATTATCAACATATTTTCTCAAATTGAATGATTGCAGTTTCGATTCAATTTGATTAAAAATAAATAAAAATGTCTTTCAACATCTCCTTAAAATTAAAAATGCACTTTTAATCATTTAACACAAAATATTGTCAAAATCTGTCATCCAAAGTCTGAACTGTGCTCCAAACTATATGCTTTTACTGAGAGACAATTGGCTGTATAGAACTCATAAACAATCTTGATTAAAATTAAATTCATTTCAGCCTCCTTTGCTGCAAGTATAAAATAAACTTGAATATGGGTATTGGGTGAGATGTGCATTGCATAGTAGGACAGGGGTCCTTTGAAAGATCCCTGTTCCCTGTCTTAAGCTGTAGTAACTAAAGGCATTCATCAAATTGCATTAGATGGATGGTCTGTCAAAAAAAGCTGCAACAAAGTATTATCAACGCAATTATCATGGCAGTGTGCAGCTCGGGTTATCGTTGGATAAACACAGAAAAGGATATCTGGAGAACAAAACTCCGCACAGTTTGATGCTTAAGCTGTTTGGGGATGAAAGCGCACACTTGACTGAACAGCCACAGGTTCAAAGTCCTATTGACAAACAAACTAAGACTCCAGCTTTGTTCAGCCAATGCAATCCCTGTCCCATCCCCTCACAGTTATACACCGTTCACAAAAAATCACAAATTGTATGGAATATTTAATTTTTTTTAATTATTGCTTTATAGCCTCATCGTAAGCATCATTGTTACTTCAAAATGTCAAATGGTATGATCAATACAGGTCGACAGCTGAGTTCCAATGGGCCGTAAAAGTGAATCAATCATCAATAAAATGATTTAGCTCTCCTCTCTCAACTTTGTAATGTCTAAATGTCTAACTCCATCTTTCAGCCTTGTACCTCTCATGGTACACTCAGCACATCAGCCTTTTCACTGTGCTTTTTCACATTGAACTTGCTTCTGTAAACGCACTTTAATAGCACATTTGCTGATGTTATGCAGATGTCTTTCAAAGCTACTAAAGCATATGCGTAAGTAAATATGCTGACTAAATTAATTAAAGAAAGCAATCTTGGACAATATTTATTTAGCTGCATGTAGATTTTCTTAAATTCTCATGATGACTTGTTTGCACCACCTGCCAAAAACTACTTCTAACTGACAAAACAAATGACAAAGTGTATGATTTTTAAATTTATTTATTATTATTATTATTTTTGACAATGTTAAATAAAGATTTTTGATTTTCTCTCTACTTGAAATCTGTTTCGTATGCATGGTCCAAAAAATGTGGTGAATAATATGTGGAGGTGCTGTGCCAGACAATGTGGACTGAATGCTAATGTCCTAAACACTATTAACATTTTTATAGGCATTGGTTGTTTAACCTGCAAAGATTCCATGTAATTTTAGGCAAATAGCCTTCGGCGCATCCAATACTCCTACTAGCTCCAGGTTACCAATTTGACAGTCCAAAAGTGTGTAAATAGCAGAACTCAGTAGCTATGGTAACTTTCCTAGCTTTGTGGACAGTAGAGATAGGAGATGATATTCTAGGAGAGAGGAGAGCAGAGTTAGCAGGACAATTATTTGGTGTGTGCTCTGGACTCTGTCTACACTTCACCCCACATAAAGATCATACTAGTGGTGTTACAAATACATATGCAGACATGGAAAACATCTGCTACATTTGCTTATTTTGCACTCTTCTTTTTTATGCTTATGAGTATGAGTATTTATGTTTTGATTTTATTATATTGTGAGTTGAATGTCTTTCTTAAGTACTTTGAATTACTTTGTGTACAAATTGTGCTATACAAATAAACCTGCCTTGCCTAATCTTCATATTTCATAAGGAAATATAGAGGAAACTGTTGGCCAAGAATGGATAACAAAACGTCTATATGGGTATAGCACTATTTCTATTGGTAAGGATTGGTAAATTAGATCCTATTGTTTACTAAAATAATTATTGTTACTGCAACACACAGAATGACAAAAATCTACATTAAGATGATGTTGGACATGTTGGGATGACAATTACAATACACTGAAACAGGCAATGTTGATAGCTGCTCAGCTGTCTGCAAGAAGTGACAGAGTTTTTAGGTCTTTAATTGCATAATGCTATGTGCTTCTTCCTTGAATGGTTTCTCATGCTTGCTCTTACACAGTCACAGCATTCAAAGGTAGGTGTATTTTATTAGATCTATGAAAGAAGTGTGCTGCTGACAGCTATCCATCAGCTATTCCTCACGCATTCCCTTAAAGAGGCCTGTCAAATGTGGAGCCTTTCTGTTTTCTGTCCTGTGCCCTCTGATTTATAGCTAGTAAAGCACTGGGCCTGTGGGATTATAATTCCTGACATTACCTACAGGACGATAAAACTATTGCTGCTGGACATGCAGAGAGAGGGGGAACCACTGCATTTGTACATGGACGCCAGCGGAGTGTTAAGGCCCATGATTTATTGATGAGTTTGAGGTGAAATGGTACCATCCATCCATTCATTTTCTCCCGCTTATCCGAGGCCGGATCGTGGGAGGAGCAGTCTAAGCAGGGACTCCCAGACTTCCCTCACCCCAAACACGTCCTCCAGCTCCTCCGGTGGGACCCCAAGGCGTTCCCAGGCCAGCTGAGAGACGTAGTCTCTCCAGCGTGTCCTGGGTCTTCCCCGGGGCCTCCTTCCGGTGGGACATGCCCAGAACCTCCCTAGGGAGGTGTCCAGGAGGCATCCTGAGCAGATGCCCAAGCCACCTCAGCTGGCTCCTCTGGAAACGTGTAGGAGCAGCGGCTCTACTCCGAGCTCCTCCCATGTGACTAAGCTCCTCACCCTATCTCTAAGGGTGCACCCAGCCACCCTGTGGAGGAAACCCATTTCGGCCACTTGTGCCGCGATCTTGTCCTTTTGGTCATTACCCAGAGCTCATGACCATAGGTGAGGGTAGGAACTTAGATTGACTTACTGCCGGCAATGCGAACACAGCTCCTGCTCCGGTCGTACAGGGACTGGACAGCCCTTAGCAAAGAGCCCCAGATCCCACACTCCTGGAGCACCCCCCAAAGGACACCACGAAGGACACGGTCGAATGCCTTCTCCAGGTCCACAAAACACATGTGGACTGGTTGGGCAAACTCCCATGAATCCTCGAGGACCCGATGGAGAGTATAGAGGGAGTGTTCCGCGACCGGGACGAAAACCACACTGCTCCTCCTGAATCTGAGGTGCAACTATCGGTTGGATTCACCTCTCCAGTACCCTGGAGTAGACCTTACCGGGAAGGCTGAGGAGTGTGGTTCCCCTGTAATTGGAACACACCCTCCGGTCCCCCTTCTTATACAGGGGGACCACCACCCCAGTCCAGTGGTACTGTCCCCGACCGCCACGCGATGTTGTAGAAACGTGTCAGCCAAGACAGTCCCACAACATCCAGAGACTTGAGGTACTCGGGACGGATCTCGTCCATCCCTGGAGCCTTGCCACCGAGGAGCTTGCCAATCACCTCAGTGACTTCAGCCAGGGTGATGGTTGAGTCTGCCTCTGGGTCCCCAGTCTCTGCTTCCTCCTTGGAAGACATGACGGGGGGATTGAGGAGATCCTCTAAGTATTCCTTCCACCACCCAACAACATCCCCAATCAGCAGCTCTCCACCCGCACTGTAAACAGTGTTGGTGAAGCACTGCTCCCCCTCCTGAGGCGTCAGATGGTTTGCCAGAATTTCTTTGAGGCCGTCCGATAGTCCTCCTCCATGGCCTCCCCGAACTCCTCCCAACCCCAAGTTTTTGCCTCTGCAACCACACGAGCCGCAGCACGCTTGGCCCGCCTCATCGGCTGCCTCAGGAGTCCCACGAGCCGACAAGGCTCGATAGGACTCCCTCTTCAGCTTGACGGCATCCCTTACTTCCGGTGTCCACCACCTTAGACCTTACGACCACAGCTACGAGCGGCCACATCAACAATAGAGGTGGAGAACATGGCCCACTCGGAGTCCATGTCCCCAGCCTCCCCCGGGATCAGGGAGAAGTTCTCCCGGAGGTGTGAGTTGAAGACCTCTCGGACAGAAGGCTCTGCCAGGGGTTCCCGATAGACCCTTACGATAAGCTTGGGCCTGCCAGGTCTGTCCAGCTTCCTCCGGGAGGGAAGGCCGTTCTTCCCAATCACGCCCCTCCAGGTGTCACTGTCGTTACCCACATGGGCGTTGAAGTCCCCCAGGAGAACAACGTAGTCCCCAGTCGGTGCACTGTCTAGTACAGGGGTGGCGAACACGCGGCTCTCGAGCCGCATGCGGCTATCTGCCAATAGGAATGCCTCTTATCATATGTTCTATATACTATGGCTCTTTGCATCGTTTCATGTTTCACTTATTTTTTTCTCTCTTAAAACACATTCAAATCCACCAGGGCTTATTAAAACAAACAATAAACAATATATAAAAAATGATTTATCAGCTTTTTTTACACTGCGTCTGACACGTGACCGCTATTCATCTGTGCGGGTTACGTCTAATGCCGCGAAAATAAGTAAACATTTCATGCACGTGCAGACTGTTACCCTTGTTGTCAAAATGGCAAAATGCAAAACTAAACGAAAATATGAGGATGAACACAGGACATTTCTGGAAGAATGGGAAGATGCTTACTTTTTTATTGAACGGAATGGCAAATCAATCTGTTTAATCTGTAATACTACAATATCACATTTCAAGGCTTCAAATCTTCAGCGTCATTTTAGCACTCTCCAGTCCACCTTCATATGGACAAGGAATTCCCCAAAGGTTCTGAACTACGCAAGCACAAACTGAGCACCTTGAAAAGCCAGGTAAAAAGACAGTCTCAAATGTTTCAGCAATTGGAGACACTTGCATCCTATAAAGTGGCCTGGAAGTTTGCCCGTACTAAAAAAACGTACAACGAAGGAGAGTTTTTAAAACAGTGTTTTGTGGATATAATTGAAACCTTGGCTCCAGATAATAAAAAATCCCACTGAGATTATCATCCCATCACTCCAACAAGGTAAGAAAATCTGTGATGTACTTTGGAAATAACACCTGTCTTATGCTTGTGTTAATATTTTAATAAGATAAGATAAGATATGCCTTTATTAGTCCCACAGTGGGGAAATTCCAGTATTGCACCGCACAGTTAAAGAACAGAAGGAAAATGGTACATGCAATAAAACAAAAATAATAAATAGTTGAGAATAATAAAAAAAAAAATAGACTTAAAAATAAACTAAAAATATTCCATCAGTTTATATTATACAGGCCCTACATGTGTTTTCTGAAGTGTGTTAAGTAGTTGTGTGTGTCAGAGAGAGACAGAGATGAAGATAAAGAGAAAATGTGTGTGTGTGTGTTTGATAGAGCAAGAGAAAGAGAGAGAGGAAGAGATGCCTGTGTGTGTTTATGTGTGTATGTGGGGGGGGGTATCTGACCTCTGGGGTAGGTGCTGTGTTAACTCTGGCTAAGGTGCATTTGATGTGTGTGTTGAGGGTGGACACTTATCTTGAAATGAAGAGAAGTACAATGCTTGCTGTTGTTTTGTGAGGAGAGGAGTGTTTGATGGGAAGTAATGTGTGTGTGTGTGTGTGTGTGTGTGTGTGTGTGTCTGTCTGTCTTGGCAGGTCAGTGTGTCGTGTGGCTCTTTGACTCTTACCGTTCAAAATTTTGGCTCTTTGTACCTAACTTGTTTGCCACCCCTGGTCTAGTACCCCTCCCAGGGACTCCAAGAAGTCCGGGTACTCTACACTGCAGTTTGGCCCGTAGGCCGCCACAACAGTGAGAGACCTGTCCCCAACCTGAAGGCGCAGGGATGCAACCCTCTCGTTCACCGGGGTGAATCCCAACACGAAGCGGCTGAGCTTCGTGTTTGGCAATGAGCTTCGGCAATGAGCAAGCCCACACCAGCTCGCCGCCTCTCCCCACGGGCAACGCCAGAGAAATGGAGAGTCCAGCCCCTCTCAAGGAGTTGGCTTCCAGAGCCCGAACTGTGCGTGGAGGCGACGCCGACTATATCTAGTCGGTAATGCTCAACCTCCCGCACAAGCTCTGGCTCCTTCCTCCCCAGCGAGGTGACATTCCATGTCCCCAGAGCCAGTCTCCATGTCCGGTCGTCGAGGCCCACGCCTTCGACTGCCGCCCAGATCTGGGGCCCCAGTAACGCCGGTCCGGGCGACGTAGCTGGCCTTGATTTAACTCTCTTCATAAGGGGCTTCTGAACCGCTCTTAGTCTGACCCGTCCCCCTGGACCTTTTTGTCATGGGTGACCCTACCAGCGGCATGAAGCCCCCGACAACATAGCTCCCAGGATCATTCGGGCACTCAAACCCCTCCACCACGTTAAGGTGGCGGTTCAGGGAGGGGAAAATGGTACCAAACAGTGGGGCATTAAACGAGGGTGATTTATCGAAACACAGGAACCATAACCTCTGTTTTCATGTTTGGCAAATATAGTTATACATTCAGGGAGACTTTAATTTGATTATAATGTTCCTAATCAATGTTTTCACTAACTAATAAGTTAAAGGTGCACTATGTAACATTTTTTCTTATCTTTCTCTATCTTTATGTATACAGGGGAACCCAATGAGAGCACTTGGGCTATCTTTTTCATGGTCGCCCTGTTTAAAATACAATACACGCAGAAAAACAAACAAAACAAGTATACACGTCCATATAAAACATTGAAAACAGGTGCAGGTGTGTGTGTAAAAGTTTGTTACTAGATTGTTCAATTGCAATTGTGTCACCAAAGGATAAAATTTTGCTTTTCATTGGAGTGTGTTCAATTGTTGTGAAGCAAAACAGCTACAAACCCTCTTTCCCATGTCAGTTTTGGTGCGGCTAGTCCTTATGCAGTCATGCCATCTAGTATTAATGATGGGGGTTTGTCACCTGCTTGTCTTCATAGAAATATTATTGCTTTTCCTGGAGTGTTCCTTTTCCTTGTGTTGCATTTATTTAACTATAGTTGTTTGTTTTGCAAAAATACTTTCAAAAACATGCATTCTTACTGTCAGCAGGGTCGCCTCTCCACAGATCTGAGCTACCTGTAACTTGGCCTTGTTGTGCTACCTACTTGTCTGTCTATTGAGGTAAATAAGTGTAATGCCAAACAGATCAACATTCCACGCAATAACATCTCCATGGAGCCAATCAGGTGAAAGACTTTAGTGGTCTTTGTTTTTTGTTTTTTTTACTTGGGCTATCACAACAACTGCCAAAGTGTGTAGTGATTTAAAATTGCATTGGCAGTATGTAAACAGTCTTATACTGAATTGCATCATTTCTCATACATTTTGAAACCACAAAAACAGTCACTTTACATTGCATTATTCATACACTCCTCACACATGATGATGGCAACCTACTTAGCCACAACTGCCCTGAGGAGTGTTCGCATTCCGCACATACTTCAGTCACCAGCAATCACATAATCATACACTATGACCAAATGTGTCACAGCTCCAATTCTGCTTGTGATCATGTGGAGAAAATAGCCCTTAATGTTAGTGCTTAAACAGTCATAATCAGTTTTCTGTGGTGTCTGCCTTCTGTGAGAGCAAAAGGACTAGTGTTTTTTTGTTTTCTCTGAATCAAATTGTTTGTGGCACCAGAGCCCCGCTTCACAGAATGATGTTAACTGTCCAGGAAGCTCGGGTAAAGCCCCTCTGGCAAACACAAGCCGGCTCTGGTGCCCCTCAGTGGGAGGTGACTGGGCCCTCTGCCGACTCACAAATCAAAATAGGTCCAGGTTCTGACAGGTCCTACTAGCCACCTGGACCCCTGCATGTCTGCTCCTCTGTTTCTGCTTTCCCATGGCTGTGTGCGAGGCCATGAATTATTAACCTGGCTAAAATAAAAAGCTCTACTCTGTCCAGGCCTCCTGTAGCAATGAATAATGGAGGAGGCAGCTCAACTATAGGTGTTTGGTGAGTCAAACATGACGCCGTGATGGATGGCTAAGGTCTGCATGTCCACTCTTCCCCACCCTCCAGCCCCTTTCAGCCCAACCAGACCCCAAATCCAAACAAATTAGCCCCACTGGTCTTGGCTGTGCCATAGTTAGCTTTGCATCTCCACACTCTTCCCTTTGTTTTGCTTCTCATTGGCACTTTTGAGGCTGTAAGTCTGTTTTTGAGGCTGTAAATCTGTTTTTTCAAACACAGTAACTCAACCCAATCTGTCAGCAATTCTTTCTTTTAAAAATGACCATGCTATATTTAGTCACATACTGGTGTGCCCTCTTCATTTTAAAGAAGAAACACACACTTTGACAGAAATAGTTGGTGGAGGAAGGAAATGTTACAGTAATATTTAGGTGCACTGGGTAACCTTTCTGGTGGGATTCACCTCCTGCTTGTCTCCGTAGAGATATTATTACAGGGATTACAGAGATGGTTCCACAGTATGGCATTAAACTTGTCTTGCATTTATTATTATAAAAATACCTTGAAAAACATGCATTCTTACTGTCGGTTGTGTCACCTCTGAAGAGATCTGACCTGTCGCTTGGCCTTGTGGTGTTACCTGCTTGTCTTAATGCTATGTTTGAAACATTCCAAACAATAAATCTTAATGGAAACAATGTTAATTGAAAGCCGCAAGAAGCAATGATGCCCCCCCTCCCCCCAACGCGACCACCGGGGGCCAGTGACTGCCCCCATGCACCATTGCCCGGCCATAGTGTAGTGTGGCCATTGCATCATAGTGGTGGTCCGTGGCTTTGAACAGGCAACCTCTTGCATAATAGAGCTATGGTGTAATAGACTTTTTTGCACCTTTTTAGACCCATAATTATTTCCCCAAAGTTTCATGGCAATCGGACAATGTTGTGTGTTTCACATGTATTATAGGGGGTTTTATTGTCTGTGTAGACCCTCAGTCGTCCAGGTCTGATCCATAGCAAATAACGAAGTTAAATCTGTCAACTGGGCAAATCTTGTAGGAGTGAAGACGTTTTGCTGCTCACCCTAGTTCTGTTCTGGTCAGAACTGAAACTGTTTGGATGAGCAGCGAAATGTCTTCACTCCTACAAGATTTGTCCAGTTGACAGATTTAACTTTGTCATTAGCTATGGATCAGACCTGGACGACTGAGGGTCTACACAGACATCCTCTCAAGAACTACGGGCCTACCACCGTCAATCTGGCAAGAGAGCTGGAAAATATTGCCAAGACATTTGCAGAGAATAAGAATCACCTACGTTTAACCTCAGATGTAGACAGAATCAGCTAATACCCAATGTATTACAGAGGAAAGCACCTGAACCAGGACAGAGAGCAGCCAGCTTAACTCAGCATTACCTTGGGAAAATTCTCAGCCTCAGAATCAGCCGCCTGCATTTTCTTATCGACAACTTGAAGTCTAAAATAGAAAGCTTAAAAAGCAGAATATCCTCCTTAGTCCCAGAAGAAATAGCCAAGAGAATCTACAATTTCATAGCCATAGGGCAGTTGAAATGACATGAGGAAACCAAAGAACGGCACATTAGGAAGTTCAGGCAACAACAAGAACAAAGGACTCAGAGCGACAGGAGGAAAAGGGATGGACTTAGCCATCCTGGAAACAGGGAATACTGGGTGAAGAACTTGTCAGACTGTGACCTTACCCAGTCAGAGAGAGAGGTACTTTCCAAAGGACTGAACTTCTCTGTAAATTCCAATCAGATCCCCACAGTGGATTACATTACAGCAGCAGAAACATCCATTAGAAACAATAAGCTTACAGAGGCAGAAGCTGGTGACCTGAGACTGAAAGTAACAGCCGCACTGAGCAGCGCCAAACCTCCTCCCTCCAACACAACATCAGAGGAAAGGAAGGCTCTCACTGCTCTAGAAAAGGCCCACAACATCAACATTTTGCCAGCTGACAAAGGGAGATGCACCGTGATCCTGAACTCAGCTGATTACGAGGCTAAAGTGAACAGCCTCCTCAGTGACACCACCACCAATAACTGTTGAAACAAGACCCTACCAGTGGGTACAGGAAGAAAATCATGGACTGCTTACAGAAGCTGGAGAAGGAGGAAGTCACTGATAGACAGCTGTATTACAGATTCTATCCTGGTGATTCCATTCCTTGTATCTATGGCCTCCCTAAGATCCACAAAGAAGGAGTACCCCTCAGACCCAGTGTAGTGTTGATTCTATCACATACAATGTGGCCAAACATCTGAAGACCATCCTGGCTCCTCTGGTGGGCAACACGGAGGACCATATTGAAAACACAGCTGAATTTGTGTGCAAAATCAAGCATCTTCAGTTTGATTCAGATGAGACCATGGTTTCATTTGATGTTAGCTCTCTTTTCACTTGTATCCCCACATCAGTAGTGGTGGAGGCAGCATAGAGGAAGCTACTGCAGGATACTAAGCTAGAAGAGAAAACTAAACTCCCACCGGACCAAATCTGCAAACTGCTGGAAATTTTTCTTAATTCCACATATTTCCAGTTTAGAGGAAACTTCTACAGGCAAATCCATGGCTGTGCAATGGGCTCACCTGTCCCTCCTTTCATGACTAATTTATACATGGAACAATTTGAACAGGAGGCTTTGGCCTCATTTCCAGGTACGCCACCCACACATTGGTTTCGATATGTGGATGACAACTGGACCAAAATCAAAATTCAGGATCTGGAGCCTTTTACTGCACATATTAATGCTGTGGATCCAAACATCAAGTTCACACCGGAAGAAGCCAAGGAGAACAAACTGGCCTTTTTAGATAGTGCAATAACAATAGGAGAGGACTGGCGACTCCAGGTAGAAGTTTATAGGAAGCCTACATATACGGACCAATAGCTGCTCTTTGATTCACACCATCCACTGCAGCACAAACTCAGAATGATCCGGACACTACACCACAGAGGGAAAAGTAAAGGAGGAACAACATGTGGAGAAAGCCCTCTCTGCTTGTGGATATCCAAAATAGGCCTTCAACAGATCGAAGAGGGATAAAAAAAACAGGACAACAGGGAATCTGAACCTAGAAGGAGAGGTGTTACCATTCCTTACACTGCGGGTGTGTCTGAAAAACTTCAGACAATCTTCAGACAGTATGAGATTCCTGTCTTTTTCAAACCCACAAACACTTTAAGGCAAAAAACTGGTTCAACCTAAGGACAAAACCTTGAGCCATAAACAAAGTAATGTAGTCTACTCCATTCAGTGTAGTGAAGAGTGCAGTGAGCGTTACATTGGAAAAACTAAACAGCTACTCCATAAGAGGATGTACTAACACCGGCGGGAGAGTTCCTCTGGACTCCAGTCCGCCGTACATCTCCATTTCAAAGCCACTGACCACTCCTTTGAAGATAGTGAAGTTCAGATCTTAGCCAGAGAAAAGAAATGATTTGAGAGAGGAGTTAAAGAAGGAGTTCGCCCAACCAGTCCACATGTGTTTTGTGGATCTGGAGAAGGCATTCAACTGTGTCCCTTGTGATGTCTTTTGGGGGGGTGCTCCGGCAGTATGGGGTGCAGAGCCCTTTACTCAGGGCTGTCCGCTCTCTGTATGACCGGAGCAGAAGCTTTGTTTGCATCGCCAGCAGTAAGTCAGGGCTGTTGAGGAGCTCGGTCACAGGGGAGGAGCTCGGAGTAGAGCCGCTGCTCCTACAAGTCGGGAGGAACAAGCTGAGGTGGCTTGGGCATCTGTTCAGGTTGCCACCTGGATGCCTCCCTAGGGAAGTGTTCTCAGCATGTCCCACTGGGAGGAGGCCCCGGGGAGACCCAGGACACGCCGGAGGGACTATGTCTCTCGGCTGACCTGGGAACACCTTGGGGTCCCACCAGAGGAGCTGGAGGATGTGTCTGGGGTGGGGGAAGTCTGGGAGTCCCTGCTTAGACTGCTGCCCCTGTGACCCGGCCCTGGATAAGCGGAAGAAAATGAATGGATGAATGGTAGGGGGGCGCTATAGTGTTCATTTTAATTAGACTAGTGCATTCCATTCATGGCCGGATGACTCATCTGTCAGTTGAATTTGGGATGTGTAGGGCAAAGCCCGTGCTTGTAAGATATTTTTCAGTGTTTTTTTTAAGTCTTTGCGCCCCTGGTGGCCCACCATGAAAATTGACCCCTGTCCATAGTATAATTTTTTGCTTGGTCTCATACAACCAAATTTCGTAGGAATTCCATAATGTTGACGTTTCATATCTATGGTAGTGTTCATTTTGTTCATTTTGATTAGACTTTATAGTGCATTCCATTCACGCCCCAATCACACATATGTGACGTAAAGTTGTGCTGTGCAGGTCAATGCTCCTGGACAGGAAACGAAGGCAGCCAGTGGACGTGAGACATTGTCGCTATGCCAATTTTATGAAATTTTTCGCCGACTTGTCGATCCTATATCCCCATCTGAAACTTTTCGTCCACGCACAGGGGGTGAAAAATGCCATTGTCTCACCAGAAAAAATAATAAGAAAAAGAAACCGACTATGGGTTTTTTGTAAAAAAAATAATAATAATAAAAAAATTACAAAGTGCACCTGCATTTTCTTAGTGTTTTGTTTTTGCTTTGGTGGCACTGTATCCTCTTACACTGATGTCTAATTTGTGCTAGTCTCTTAGAAAAGAATACTGCAAACAACCAATAACATGTATATAATATATTTAATCATAGCGTGAACTTACAGTATATATGTATCTCATTATGTTCACAAGGATAAATCTGGCACAGGGTTTTTCAGGCTTGGGTGTAATCGTATGCAGTGGGTCCATGCGGAAACAAGACAAATGTGTGGTTGTGTCGCATAATATGGCGCATCATGTATATCCATGAATAATTGTGACACTAAGTATTCAGTTTTGTGTCATAAACAAATTCAGATCTTAGTGACAAAAGGTCTTAAATTAATCCACTGGTTATTGATGAGGGCAGCAAATGACATTTTAACTGCTAATAAGTTTTTTGGCAAATTGTGCAATTGCTATTTAATTGCGAATTGGTGCACTGATGTAAAATGACATAATAGGCATTTGACTAAATAGTTTAATAAATGTCACAATGTCTATACAAAACATTCCCTCACTCCAATTAATCCTTTGAGATTGATATAACTTAATACAACAGTACATTAAACTAAGATGGCCACAAAACGCTTTATTAACTGTTATTGTGTACATTAAATATGTATGCTGGGCTTATCTGTAATATAGTTTGTAAAAGTCTTTGGATGAAATCCTTCAACACTTAAGTTCACACTAATGAAATGTGGACTTCATTAAGTTCTCTCTGGTGCTGTGTTTGGACCAGATCACTTATGCATCGCTGCAAAGAGAAAAGGGTAAGACAAACACTTTAATATAAATAAATTATCTGTACGTAGGGGTGAGCCATTGTGACAAAAGTATCCCGATTCTGACAATATTATGTTAATCCAAAGGAAATGTACTAAAGTATGTTTTTAAATGTATTGGTTGAGATTTACGTATCAGACAAATGTGAACATGAAATTTGCATATCTTCAAACTACATACACAAAATGATGATTTCAATAATCTGCCCATATCTATAGTTATGTTTTAAGAACAGTGTTCTTGGTGTCTAAAATCTTATGTACTACAGTATATATTGTATATATACTGTCCATGCTGCAATATCCATATAATGCCTACAGCATAATGCTGCTGCCATAGCTATATGCATTCTGATTTCACAAAAAAGCCTGTGACCATTGGGTTTAGTTATAAAAATATTGAAAACTATGTCAAGATCATTACATCTGAGCACAATATATTTGAATATGTTAACTACATTCATAACATTATTCAGCTACTCACAGAGTAGTATATTGTATCTGTGAGGATCCAAGTGAACATAATTCAAAGTATAAAGTACAAAGAGGAAGAATGACTTGAGGACTGGTTGAACTCATCGCAGCTCTTTTGTGCTCTGATCGTTTGATGAAACTCTTTACTGGCTCTCCCTTGTGACTCCACCCCCTCCTCCCACTCCGTGGTCTGGCCTGCTCCACTCCGCTCTTGACTCAAATAACATCTCCCATTGCCCTCCCTCACTTTGTTTACTTCTTTTTCAAACACTTGTGTCACACTTTTCAATTATTTAAGGGTCATGTTTTGTCATGTCTTGTAGTCCACCCTGTTGAGCATTGATAAACTGGAGTTTCACAGTGCAGTAACCTTGGTGTAGTCAGTATGTGCTGTTAAATATAGATGTGATATGCTGTGTGACTGGGCTCACCTTGGTCGTCTTAACTTTGTTTCCCGTACTGCAGCTCCATCCTTTGAGATCCGGCAATACTTTACACTCCTCCCCGTCCATGCATGGATGCATCTGGCACCACCACTTCTGTGCTACTATGGAGGCTGGAAAAACAGACACAAACATGGACAACAGCAAAATATTATCTAAAGAAGTGCAGGAGGTGTTTTTTTTATAGATCTGAACCTACTGGACGATTTTTCCTGAAACTGTAGCATTGACCAGTATATCTAAATATAGAAACCTTTCTTTTGAAAGTTGAACACAACCAGAAGAGACTTCTTATGAACTGTTAAGGTGGCCTGTCACTCAAAGTTAAAATCTGTATTGAGCCACAAAAATACTCTGAGTGTACATTTTTGGTGCTTGTGAGAAATATGCCGATTTAGTATAAATAGTAATATGATGATATGTTACAGACCTTAATATGTTCACTATTGTATTTTGTCCTCAAGAGCATATACAGGCTACTGAGCAAAGTACAAATGCTCAAAATGTTAAAACCACAAAGGAGGATTGAAATATTGATGGACTTGTGTTGTCTGTGCTGTACAATATGTGTGTGTTTCCACTTTATTTTTCTAAATTAAAATTATTTGTTGGTTCAGAAGGAAAACGTTACATTTCTTATTTGCAAACCTTTACAAATCTCAGTTATACACATGCACTGAAAACTATTTACTGTAATTCACTGTCTTTTGAATTGAAATCGAAGCTAATAATGGTAAAACCACTCCTTCACATCAGTGTACCATAATGGCACTTATTAAATACAATTTGTTGTAAAAATTTGTATGCAACAACTAGTGTGCCACTTAAGTGTCTTGTCTTGTGTCTAGGAGAAGAGGCCTGTCACTTACATGCTCTGGCTCTACAGTGTGAGGAGTGAGCAGGGGCTTATCTAACAGCATTAATAAAGGCTACAGTGGAGGTGGGCATGTCAAGGTTCTCCTCAGTTTCTGTAAGACAGCTCACACTGGAGACACTGCAGTGGTTTAAGTTAAAAGAGAACTGTCAAAAATGGAGGAAGTCCGTGTCAACGCCATTCTAGTGAAATGGGTGAAGACTGAATCGATTTACCTGTAACAGAGGCCATTTTTGACATGATATTAAATGACCTTCCCGCTGTGTGTTACTGCCCACAACTCAGAAGTGTGATATAGGGCTGAAGGTAAACAGCAGTGTGTATGGATTGTATGACATGCTGTTCACTTTGAAGATAGTAGTTATTGCGGAATTACTGGTGAAGGTAATGGGATAGATGTATAATGTATAATTTCAAAGATTAAAATGATAATACAAAAGTAAAAAAAAATAAAAATTTGCATGTGCAATTTTTGGCTGTGTTGCATCTGATTGACCATTGTGTGAAGTGTGCGTATCATTTCTGCTGCAAAACTGATATGAAAGTATACAGTGAGTGCCTCTGCTCCTATATGCAACTGCATTATTGAAGTGTTGTCGCAAATTAAGAGTTGCCCTACTTCCGAACATTTTTGCATAGCCTTTGGAATAAAGAAAGTCTGATTTGGACTTGGGAAAGCCTTGAACAAGAAAATAATCAGTGCTCCTTTTCACTTTGGACGTAGGGCGATGGATCGCTTTAATACGTGCACGAACATGCGCGCCTATGGCATTGGGGAGGTACAGAGGCAGGGGCACATATTGCACCCTGTTTTAATTTGCTCATAGATGCAGAACTACACTGCATCTTCTTTAGTGTCTCTGAGTCATGTCTTTACTCCACTTTTGGAGTTGTTAGTGGTTTAGCACGTGAACAAATGCTTGATAAATGAGGCCCCATATACACAGTTTACTAACAAAATAGTTCATTTAGTGTTTAGCTCCACTTTAATGATTGTTTAGACATAAAATGTTGACTGGTTGACCAGACAATTCTACAACAACACAGTTCCAGTATTCAACATCTTATTTCTCTAAAGAACAGATCAATTTACAACAATGGCCTGAATCTCAAATATGTACCGTCTACACATGATGGCGCAGCTCTTGTGGTCCCTGCCACTTGTCCAGGGAAGCAGGAGCACTTGACAGTCTGGGATCTCTCCTCAATCTTGTTCTTGTTGCAGCATCGGTGTGCAGCAATTACTTCACAGGTGCCCGCCTTCACATGAACTGCAGAAAGAAACACACATAAGGGGGGAATGCACACATCAGCCTAATATGGAGCCTGTCAAAATGTTACAATGAGTATCAATGTAACAGGGAATGGATAGGTTAGGAAATAGATGCTCTCCAGTTCCGGGTAATATGTGTATCTAAGAAAAAGATTAAATATTGGATATTGCACATTTTCTTTATGTATCTGCATGTCATTGATGAGGAAAGCAAATAAGACTGTGATAAACACATTCAGTAATACAATGGCCACACTGGTTAACAACCCTCATACGCCATTACTCTCTACTCACTTAAAAGTATTTGGGGCATAAACCTGCTTGTGAGTTCTTGCTTTGATGAAAATCCCAGTAGCACAGCACTCACCCGGACTAAAATACCCTCCAAAGGACAATAGGTAGAAAAAACATGCTGCTAATATAGTCTGTGCTACTGTGCCCCATTCTTTGACACACTCCTCTAAAGATAAAAAAAAATAAAAATGAATATAATAGATTTATATAATACATTATAAATATGCATAAAGTTACAAACAGAGAATACAAAATTGTAACTAACGGTAAACTACATTAGCACAATAATAACTTTTCATTGGCATTTTATTGTGACCTATACTGAGGTATTTCAGCAGCTGGTACACAAATACAGACGCAAGGAATTACTGGATGAAAAGATATGAGTCAGTTATTGGCTGAATATAATACATTGATCTTGCAAACAGATGGAGCCAAAGCCTGATGATTGAGTTCTAATGCCCAGAGAGACTAATATAACTATAAACAATAAACACAAACTTCATACATCAATTTTGTCCAAGTATTTCATTGAATCAAATTCTCAAATAAATTACACAGACCTGGCTTGAACTCGATTGAGTGCCTGCTCAGCAGCTGAGCAAATACAACTACTGTACTTGTAATTTCCCATATGGATCAGCCTAACTGTGTTCAATATACAAGAGCGTCTTGGACAATCAACTATGCATTATGCATGGAGACCCACAGAGGCTGTTCATACACTGCTCTACATAAACTGCAAATACAGACACATCTTTGAGGAAATGAAATTCTGGTGCTATCCATTATGAAGTACAGCAACTAAATATAGTGGAGATGGACCAATCCACTGAGTCCGATTTCAATGATTGCAAGAAACTTTATAAACCTATTTAAAGCAACATTATGTATGCTTTTGGTGGCAGAATTTACATACACAGCAAAACATACAGAAAATAGAGTTAGTTCAAACCCTACTTTGGAACGTTCTCCATAGATAGAAAACATAAAAATACTATATGCTTAGTTTAGTCTATCTTATTTACATAACTGTAACAATATCCAAGTCCCTTTGATATTTCCACTATGTTCCCCTCTTATTGCTAAAGCAAGTTCCATTCACAACCAGGAACTTGCTTTAGCAATATGGGGCAACATAAAACATGAAATACGCCATAAAATATAGACTATAGTCAAATAAAGGCATGTATGAACAATAAGGTGTTAAATAAAAATAGACTGACTATAAATATATGGACAGTGCAAAAGTAATGAGTTTTGACCTGTGTTACAAAGTCCAATAGCAGATAGGAATAAACTTTTCTTAGGTTCTGATACAAATGTAGCCTCCTATCTGAGGAGAGTGTCCAGGGGGGAGTGAGGTGTGATCCAGCCTGCGCGCCCCCAAGTTGTGGGGACATACAGGTCCTGGAGAGATGCACGGCTGCAGCTGATCACCTTCCCAGCAAAGTGCACCATGTACTGCAGTCTGTGGTTTTCCCAGCTGTTAATCCAATGACCCAGGCCTTCAGCAGAGGACATATCTCCAGGGATGTTGCTAATGAACCTCACACCTTCATACAAAATAGTTGATAAGCCTGGTTTATGGGTTAATTTATGTCTAAGTACATACAATAACAATTACGCCTACATTGTTTTACCACTATTAAGCTTGATCTCACATCAATACTGGTTTCTATTTTATATTCATTACTTTCTGTATAGACTCATTGCTATTCTACAATGGATCCTGTTTTTATACATAACAATTGTGATTGGATGGACCAGGAAAAAAAAAAAAAAATCAAGAGAGCAGTTGAAATGTTTTGACATTCCTTTCAGATAAGCCTTAATTATGTCTGTAAAGATTTTCAATTTGGGACTTGACTGGAAAATAGATTGGTGTGAGCTTCCATCTTCCTATTAGCTAGCAATCCAGAAAACTCATCTACAACATTAAAAAACATTTGCTCCCAATCAATAAGGCACTATTCACATTCCACAAAAGGCAAGACACAATTGCAGAGTGAGTGCTTTTCTCTGAGTAGAAACTTACTGATGCAAAAAACAGGTCAGACTCCATGCCCTTGATGTGATTATCTTTAAGCCACCAGCACCGCCCCCGGTCAAAGTTAATTTGAAAAAGTTGGGATAGTCTGGATAAAATATTCAGACTTTGTTTAAGATATAGATGTGTCTGGACAATAGGCAATCAAGGAGAGTGCAAAGAGCTGCAAAGACAATCTGTGTGCATCATCAAATTAAAAGTGAATTATGCTCTTTTGTCCAAAGGGAACTGTGTTACTTTATGTCAGCTGAACAACAAACACTGTGTAAGCTCAAATGACATGTAGCTATACAGTAAAACATGTTATTCACTAGGTATGTATATTACACCAATCAAGATTACTAAAGTGAGAGTGAGTGTCTTTCTTTTCTCAGTTTTTCAGTGTATGAATATATTGGATTGAATAAATGTTAAATAACTTAAAAAGTCACCTGAAAGTATCTGCAATGCTTTCATGTGACATTCATTCACATGATATTCTTGAATTTGAGCGGGAGTGTCATGATCCCTGTCTTGCTCTCCCTGCACCCTCGTCTCCCTCCTCCCTCACCTTCCTGTCTCCAGAGTTGGGCGGAATCCTGACTCCTCCCGCGCGCACCTGCCTTCAACGCAATCAACACCACCTGCCATGGATAAGAAGGGTCTGGACGAGTCACTCGGTGCCGGAACGTCCGCGTACTCTACGTGAATATGCTTTTGGCTTTACACCTTGTTGATCCCTGTATTCTCGTGTTTATTGGAACTTTTCTGCCCTACTCCAGGAATCCGCCGAGAACCAGCTCCGGATCTCCCCTGCCCCTGCACCTCTGCTCTGGTATGGTCTTGTGTCTTCCTGTTCATCGTGCACCCCTGTCTCTCCACGTCTACGGACCCGCTCCTATGCTCCCCAGCTTCTATGGATTTCGACTCACGCCTTACTAAGACTTTGAACTAAGTTTTGAACTACTTCCTTTGTTATCACATGTGTGAATAAAGACATTGTTAACCATCGTGAGTCTGCACCTTTGGTCCTTACGCCACGCTGGTTACGACAGAACGTTCTGGCCAGAAATGGACCAAGCGGACTCAAGACCGGACGCTACGCTTCAGCAGGCGTTTACTCACCACAGCGGCATGCTCGGGCAGCACAAGAGGACCATTCGAACCCTGCTGGAGCAGAATGAGTCCCTGGCGCAGCAGGTGTCTCAGCTCGGCAATCAGGTTTCTACGCTGCTCGCGCACCTGTCCCCCACCACCGTCGCCGCTGGACCCGCTACTCCACCCTATCCTCCGGAGTCTAGGAGCACCGATCCGGAACCGTATGCAGGGCAGCTGGACCTCTGCCGAGGCTTCTTGTTCCAGTGTTGCTCCGTGTTCTAGCAGCGCCCAGCCCGTTTCCCCACTGACGTGGCCAAGACACGCTACGTCTGTGGGTTGCTCCGGGGCAGGGCGCTCCAATGGGCGGAGGCTAGGTTCGCCAGCTCCGCTTTAGACAGCACGGACTTAGAGACTTTTTTAAACGAGTTCAAACTGTTTTTTAGCCATCCCCACTATCGTGCGGATGCCGCCTCTCGCCTGCTAGGCATTACCCAGGGCTCCAGGACAGTGGCGGAGTTCACCGTCGAATTTTGGACACTAGCAGCCGAGTTAGACTGGTCTGACAGCGCGCTTAAAGCGGTTTTCTCCAGGGGACTTAGTGACACTTTGAAGGACGAGTTAGCCTCATGGGACGAGCCCTCTGACCTCAGGGCCTTGATTACACTGGCTAACCGCATAGACAATAGGCTACAGGAGCATCGGCGGCAGGCTCGTTGCTCCCCCGTTCGGACCGCGGTCCGCCCCCCGTCACCGGCTGCGGAGGAGCCTATGCAGATCGGGAGGGCGCGTCTCACGGTTGAGGAGCGCATGCAAGGCCGCGCAGCTGGGGAGTGCTTCTACTGTGGGCTGAGGGGGCATTTCGTCGCCTCCTGCCCAGCCCGGCCAAAAGGAAGGGCCCACCAGTAGCCCTGGGAGTACTGGTGGGTCAGTCGCAGATCCCAGCTAATTGCAACAGACTTCATCTCCTGGCCACTCTCTGTCTCCGCTCTAGGACCTTGTCTGTTCAGGCTTTGGTGGACGCCAGTTGGCGGAGACTTTATTGATCGCCAGTTGGCGGAGCAGTGGGGCAATCAGCCTGGAGCCTCTGGAACGCCCGCTTCACTGCTCGCGCCCTCAATGGCCTGCTGTTAGCCCGAGTTACTCATGTCACAGGTTACCCTGCTGTTGTCTGGGAACCACCACGAGACCCGCAGGTTCTACGTCGTCGCCACCCCTTCTTCCCCGGTGGTGCTGGGCTACCCCTGGCTTTGGGTCCACAATCCGGTCATCGACTGGGCCCGGGGCAAGATTGCGGGGTGGAGCTCCGCCTGCCATGCGGGGTGCTTGCGGTCCGCCCGATCTCCTGCTGAGGGGGCCTCCCCGTCTAGCGACCCCGTCCCGAAGGCCCTCAACCTGTCCTTGGTTCCGGAGGAATATCATGACCTGCGGGATGTCTTCAGCAAGGACCGGGCCCTCTCTCGGCGGTATATTTGGGACTCCGTGGCCACAGGTATTATCCGCCCTTCCTCCTCTCCCGTGGGGGCGGGAAGGACAAGTCTATGCAGGGGCGAAGGGCCCCTGCATAGACTATAGAAGTCTTAATGAGATAACTGTTAAGAATAAATATCCACTGCCCCTTATTGACTCAGCGTTTACCCCTCTCCATGGTGCCACTATATTTTCTAAGTTGGATTTACGTAACGCTTATCATTTGGTGCGGGTGAGGGAGGGGGATGAGTGGAAAACGGCTTTTAAGACACCCATTGGACATTTTGAGTACTTGGTCATGCCCTTCGGACTTACTAATGCCCCAGCAGTGTTCCAAGCCCTCATTAATGATGTTCTCCGCGATTTTCTTAATCAGTTTGTTTTTGTATACCTGGATGATATTCTGATTTTTTCCAGGTCTCTGCAGGAGCACAGACAGCACGTCCGCCAGGTATTACAACGTCTGTTGGAGAACAGGCTATTTGTTAAGGCTGAGAAATGTGAGTTTCATGCCAATCAGGTCAGTTTCCTGGGGTTCATAGTAGGGCGGGGCCAGGTGAAGGTGGACCCGGAGAAGGTCAAGGCCGTGAGGGACTGGCCTATTCCTACCAATTGGAAACAGCTCCAAAGATTTATAGGGTTTGCAAATTTTTACAGAAGGTTTATTAGAGACTTTAGCCGAGTTATCTCTCCCCTCACGAAACTCACATCCCCGGCCCAGACTTTCACGTGGTCTCAAAAAGCTCAGTCCGCCTTTGATAGACTCAAGACTATGTTTACCTCCGCCCCTATCTTACATCAGCCTGACCCCTCTCGGCAGTTCATAGTGGAAGTGGATGCCTCCGACACCGGGGTAGGAGTGGTCCTGTCCCAGAGGTTCGACCCCCACGACCGACTGTGTCCCTGTGCCTTCTTCTCCCGGCGGTTGTCCCCAGCGGAGGTCAACTATGACGTGGGGGATCGCGAGCTGCTCGCCATCAAGCTGGCCCTGGAGGAGTGGCGGCACTGGCTGGAGGGGGCGGAGCTGCCGTTTCTGGTATGGACTGACCATAAAAACCTTTCTTACATTCAATCTGCCAAACGTCTTAACTCACGCCAGGCTCGCTGGTCCTTGTTTTTTAGCCATTTTAACTTTGTTCTCACTTACCGCCCGGGGACCCGGAATGGGAAGCCAGATGCCCTCTCCCGCCAGTTTGCTCAAGAAGAAGCAAGTGCCACTCCGGAGACTATTCTCCCCTCGTCCTGTGTGGTTGCCGCCCTCCGCTGGGAGATTGAGGACTTGGTGTGGGGGGCCCAGCACGATAGCCCTGACCCAGGTAACACCCCCCCCGGCACACTATTTGTTCCTGATTCTGTTCGCTCCCAGGTACTGCAGTGGACTCACGAATCCCGTTTTTCCTGCCACCCCGGAGCTTCCCGCACCCTCTCACTGCTCAAACGACATTTCTGGTGGCCAACCATGGACAAGGATACCAAGGCCTACGTCGCTGCCTGCGAAGTGTGTGCCCGGGGGAAGTTGTCCCACTCTCCACCGTCAGGTCTGCTGCACCCGCTCCCGGTTCCGAGGCGACCGTGGTCTCACGTGGCGGTGGACTTTGTGACCGGCCTTCCTCCCTCCCAGGGTAACACTGTCATTTTAACCATTGTAGATCGTTTTTCCAAGGCAGCTCATTTCATCGCCCTGCCCAAACTCCCGACAGCCAAAGAGACAGCTGACCACCTCACTAACCATATGTTTCGCCTCCACGGCATTCCCCAAGACATTGTGTCCGACAGAGGGACCCAGTTCACCTCCCAGGTCTGGCGCTCCTTCTGTGAGGGCCTGGGGGCTTCGGTGAGCCTCACCTCGGGGTTCCATCCCGAGTCTAATGGACAGACCGAGCGCACCAACCAGGACCTGGAGAGGGCCCTTAGATGTGTGGTCTCCGCCAACCCAGCCGCCTGGAGCACCTACCTTCCGTGGATAGAATACTCCCACAACTCACTGGTGAGTTTCCGCAACGGGAGTTTCCCCCATTTCAGGCTTCGTTGGGGTACCAGCCACCACTCTTCCCGTCCGAGGAGAGGGACCTGGCGGTGCCATCTGTCCGGTGCTATCTGTCCAGCACCACCTCCAGCGCTGTCGCCGGGTCTGGAGGAGGACTCGGGCGGTGCTCCTTGAGGCTGGGGCCCGCACCAAGAGGGTGGCCGACCGCCGGCGCATTCCAGCTCCCAAGTATGCGCCCGGGCAGTCGGTTTGGTTGTCCACAAGAAATATTCCGCTTAAGACCGACTCACGTAAACTCTCGCCACGATTCCTCGGTCCATTCAAAATCAACAGAATCATCAACGACTCCACGGTACAGCTCCAGCTCCCCCCGGCTCTTCGCATTCACCCCACGTTCCGTCTACGTCTCCCAGATCAAGCCGGTCCGCACCAGCGACCTGTGCCCGCCTTCCGGTCCCCCTCCTCCCGCCCGACTTGTCGACGGTCACCCAGCCTTCTCCGTCCGGCGGCTCATTGATGTCCGCCAGAGGGGTAGGGGGCTCCAGTACCTGGTCGACTGGGAGGGATACGGACCCGAAGAGCGTTCGTGGGTGCCCAGGGTCCGCATCCTGGACCCGGACCTGGTGAGGGACTTCCACCGCGCTCACCCGGATAAACCTGGGGGTCCACCGGGAGGTGTCCCTTAGGGGGGGGGTACTGTCATGATCCCTGTCTTGCTCTCCCTGCACCCTCGTCTCCCTCCTCCCTCACCTGCCTGTCTCCGGAGCTGGGCGGAATCCTGACTCCTCCCGCGCGCACCTGCCTTCCATCAACGCAATCAACACCACCTGCCGTAGATAAGAGGGGTCTGGACGAGTCACTCGGCGCCGGAACGTCCGCGTGCTCTACGTGAATATGCTTTTGGCTTTACACCTTGTTGATTCCTGTATTCTCGTGTTTATTGGAACTTTTCTGCCCTACTCCAGGAATCCGCCGAGAACCAGCTCCGGATCTCCCCTGCCCCTGCACCTCTGCTCTGGTATGGTCTTGTGTCTTCCTGTCATTCAAGTGTCATCATGCACCCCTGTCTCTCCACGTCTACGGACCCGCACCTACGCTCCCCAGCTTCTATGGATTTCGACTCACGCCTTACTAAGACTTTGAACTAAGTTTTGAACTACTTCCTTTGTTATCACGTGTGTGAATAAAGACATTGTTAACCATCATGAGTCTGCACCTTTGGTCCTTACGCCACGCTGGTTACGACAGGGAGGATATGTCAGAATTAGAGTTAGAATTTGCTGTTTAGCTGTCTTTTTTTTGTCCTGGTTTACCATTAATATCTCTGCAATTCTTGGGAAACACCAAGCCACTGCCGTGTTAGTTAAACAAGTAATTTTATTTATTTATTTTTTTCATAATGGCTTCAGAAAGTTGTGCCATTATTCAATTCCTCGCCTGGCCCTCCTCCGCCCCCCTCCCTCCTCCTCGCCTGGCCGATTTTTCTTGTTTTGTCTGATTTTTCCTGTTGCTTGATTTTCCTGTTTGTTTTTGTGTGTAAGCAGCACTGTGGCTAAGTGGCAACACTCATGCCTCACAGCAAGAAGGTTCGATCCCCGTGTGGCCCAGGCCTTTCTGTGTGGAGTTTTGCATGTTTCTTCCCGTGTCTGGATGGGTTTCCTCCGGGTACTCCGGTTTCCCCCATCAACCAAAACATGAACACCCTTCGAGACAACTGCTGTTGTGATTTTGAGCATTACAAAAATAAAATGAATTGAATCCCAAAAACTGTATTGTTCTCAGTTAAAAGAACTGTAAGCCACAAGATTAATATGGCAAGTTTGTGGAGTCAGTCCCTAAGTAATGATAAGATTCAACATTTGTGGATCATAAGTTTTGATACTTCTTTCAAAAATGCTAAATTTCTCCTAGAGTTATATAGGCCTCTGTCCTCCATCTAAAATTATGATATACAGTTCTAGAACTTGAGCACAACCAAGTTCAAAATACCTGAGTAAAGAAATACCCACAGCAAAATAAGATGAATCAATTGTTGACAAAACTATTTAACAATTAAATTTTGTTGTATTATTAGTCTAAATCAAACTTAGTTAAACATGGCAGTCAGCTGCAGAAATAAAGGGGTGGAGATTGTCTGAGCCTCAGCTGGTGGGGTCGAGTCTGTGGGCTCATTACAGAGTGGGAAGTGACAGGCAGGGAGCAGGGCAGGTGGACACAGGAAGTGATTGAAACTGGAGCTGCTGGTCAAGGTCATCGTCTTTAAGGATACACCCCCATAACATGGACAGGATATGAGGTCAGAGAGCACAGCCTGGTCAGATCACACTGGTCAGGATCCACAAGAAGAAACATGCAGGGCCAACTGCACAGATGTAGCACAGATGAAGAAATGCCTCAAAAAAAAAAAAAAAAAAAAATGGACAAGTGAAACATGCAGATAATCTTGCATAATAATACTCTAGCATGCGATATGGATATCGTTTCATCCTTATATGCTAAGCTTTGAATAATGGGTAGCTATGCTGCTGCTGCTGGGCCCCACCATAACATCACACATAGCATTTACCTCTATCTATAACTATATTGTAGGATTTTAATTTTAACCCAGTGTGTTCTAATCGTCAATCAAATGCTTGGCTCTTTTGACTCACGACCTTTACAGTCAGTCTACTGATAGCAAAAGCATGTGATTTGGAGCAAAGTTAAGACTTAAATACTTCAGGAAATTCAAATTAAAGCAATTTTCAGTTGTTTCTCATTTGAAAATACATTTTATACTTTTTTTGTCCCTAGACAACAAATGTATTCCCAGCTTGGAGGCCAAAGACCACGAATACAGTAAGAGCACATGCATGATGCCAAACCTGTGTGCAATTGAGACTGGGGCACAAATAGTGGTGCTGGCTCCAAACACTACACCTGTGATCAATAGGATTCTATTAGAGCACTTAGACTGTCATCAGTTTTAATCAGCCGCACTCCCTCCCACTGATGCCTTCAGCTGGGAGACAGAGCCAGTGAACGGACACACGGTACTAATGAGAACTGACACAGAGCGCAGCCCTTCAGCCAATCAATACCACTCTGCAGCTCCATAATCATATTCATTGATCTCTAATTGATAAGTGCCAATAGACAATCACCGGGAACTAGAGAGAGAGAGAGAAATATATATATAAATAAATAACATGTCTTACCATTTTAACTCTCTTTCAGCATCAGTAAGCAATCCTTTAGAAGCCCTGGCCCTGTCTCTGCTGTCTCTGGTTAAGGCTGTTAGTCATCTTCAGACCTTAATGGCAGGTTATTGAAATATGTGAAATATGATGCAAACTAATAAGCAAGCAAATAAAACTTTTCCAAGCCATTATGGCAAATACATTATTACTGCAACAAAAAGCTAACCATAAAGTCTGTATATATGAAAGCTCTTGTGCTGGAGCAAAGGAGTTCCAATGTTGCATGCACATTGAGCCAAATATTCCGGCCATTTAAACATGTGCAAGCTTAGAAATAACATAAACCCAACCTTATCTGCTATTCAAATGTTGCAAGAAATGGTGTAGCTAAATAACAGGCCATCACATACATCACATCACATGCTTAAATATGACTGCGGAACAATAAAACATATCCCAGCAAAAGGTCAACTTGTCCGACTCTCTTATTAATAGGCATAAATGTTTAAATGAAATAAATAAAAGGGTGGTGATAAAAAATCAAGGTCACCAGGATGCTACATTTGTTACCTTTAATGTTTGAGCAGGTTTTAATTGCTGATTTCTGCAAAATTCCCATGTAGGCCGACCACATAATGAACGAAGGATATAGCGTGCCCTCACTCAAATAAATCATGTTCAAGCTTGGAAAGTCCTTGAACAATTTCCACTGAAGACTGCACAGGGCAGCACCAAGCAGTTATTTCTGCTGACACTTGTTGCCAGTTATGTGTTTCAGTCTCAGAAGGTCGCATGAGGTAAAACATTCAAGTCATTGATCTAACATGCTGGTCGCTCTCAGTTTGCATCAATTTCAAGTGTCAGGCTTGAGATAAAGTGAAATGCACGCTCAAAGGTACAAATAAGGAAAAAAAAAAAATCAACTTCCACAAAACACATTTTACTTATAAAGTGCTTTTCTCAAAGATGCTTGTTAAACATGTAGATGATCAGAAGGTGATATGATGGTAAATGATGGCACACAAATCAATCTTGAATCAAAGTTTTCTCTGGGATTTTCAGATAAATGTTTGAAGAGAGAAAAGAAACACATGAAATATATACATCTCTTTCCACAATCACATTTGAACCAAACATGATGCACTGCAACCAGTGCATGGTGTATTCTTATCAATGTACAAATTGGGGGAAAACAATAACATTAATTAATTAAGGGCTGTTATTCACAGTTATTATAAAAATAAATATGTTCATTGTTAAACTTTTAATCAGCAGCTGTAGAGTGGCTTAATTAACATGCATCTTCCTGTGCATAGCTGATGAAAGGAAAAAGATTCAGTCTTTGGTCATGCCTTCATAAAGCATGAACAAAGACTGAATCCATAATTTAAAAAAAAAACATTTATTAAGAATGATTCAGGATTAGTTACTATTTAGGATTGAATTAGCGCATTTAAGTGATTTAAGAAGTTACTAAAGTTGAGCCATTCCTCGTCAACCATTTGTTCATTATGAATATCGTCTTCATGCTTCATCTTCTATCGTGTTCATGCTTTATTAATGTGCAGTTATTATCCAATGTAACAAAAATACTAACTTTATTTCAAACGCCAATTTAGTGCTATACCTTAGGACACAGTGTTATCTTCTGCAGGTTGCATCAACATGCACAAATATAATCATTAATCCCATGCACCGGTCATATGAATAATCAATGAACCCAGCATACAGCACACACAAACAGCAGGACCTTTTGAAGCCTGAGTGAATTGTGCTACCAGAGGAAAAATTCAAGTTCAGTAGTAGTATCTCCACAATATTTGTGGCAAGCTCAGATCAAAGTACAGTTAAATATACACTAAGTTTTCCTTCAGGCCTGCAGTACAAAAATAAGAAATATATGGAGACTGGCAGTAACCTAGAGTGTTGTAAATAAATGGTTGTAAATATTCATAGAAGCTGTTTTATGGTGAACTACTTCAGCTACTATTGTTCTCTTGAGGGTAATCTTTAATAAACTGCAATTTCAAATATTTGTAAACTCTGAATATATAAATTAGAAATGGAGAACAAATTACATAATGTTCTCCATTTCTTGATTCTTTGATTCTTTTGAGTTGTGTGCAAAAGTGTATAATCTGATAGCACACCTTCATTATCCTTGCTAAAGCATGAACAAAGACATCATTCATAATGAAGTATTTGTTTATGCTTTGCTTATTCTTTCAAAATAAGCAAATCGTTTATTAAAAATGATTCTAGTAACTACTTAACCCTATAGCGTCGGATGCTATCGCCGCCGATAGATTTGCGGTTGCGGACTTTCCATTACCATAACTCCACAACCAATTGTGCTATCATGTAAATTCAAATGGCATCTCACAGCAGAGGTATAGGGCTCTTTAAATATTTTATTTTCATTACGGTAATCTGCTTATGCTCAAAGATGACCAATCAGAGCGCAGGTGCCCCAGTCAGTTATTTCATGCATCAAAGGAAAAATAAGGATGGATATGTAAAATAGAGATAGTTGTGTGAAAAAGGCTAAAGTACATGCTTCCTTTAGTCAAGGGGATATGGTATCATTTAAGTGGGACAAAACCTTGATCATTCTCAATAATCTATGTCTTAATTATGAACTAAGTCTTTTGTCTAAGGCTAATTAAAGTATAGTTATGACAAAGTGTTATTGCAATTATTACAGCATGCGGTTGAATTCAACAACACACCTCAGAGCTAATGAATTTTATAGCCTGATCAAACATACACACATCAAATGACATCACCTGATTGACATGAGCCTGAAGAGACATTTGTGCGTGCTGATGCATGAGACTTTACATCCAGGTCAAGAGGCAACAGTAACAAGACGCACTGACAGAATGAAACACAGTACCTTATTGTATGATGTGTGCAAGGCGCTCACTCTGTTTTTACAGACGCCAAACAACACAACAGACCCAAATATTGAGAAATGTTACACCAAAGTAAAGTTCATTTGGTATTATCTCTAAAAAAGACTCTCCATCCAATCCAAACTTCATAGACAAAGGGGAGCCTAGTTCAAAAGTGCTCCATCTCCCACAGTGTTGTTTCTGTGATATGTCTCCATTGGTGGCATACACACTGTCAAATGTGTCCGCCCTAATTGGATTAGCATATTTAGAAAAGAGCGAAGACATTTTTTCGATGTGTAAAGCTGCTGATCTGACAGCCAAACATACTGCAACAAAACAAACCTTGAGACAGACTGCAACATAAGTATTTTTTGTAGCATTATATTTCCCTGGGATTTATAAAAATAAAAATAAAAAAAAAGATGGAATTTTGCAACCACAACAGTATGCATGAATAATGAAGACCGGCGCTGTTTTGACAAAAGCCAAATGGTAGCTTTAAAAATAGACATGTCATTCTACTACACCTTTTTTCAATGAATGCAAATCAGAATTAAAGCATTACTCTGGCACAGCCCTGGATTTTCTCAGAGCCTTACAGTAGTATTAAAATACACTTCCCCATTGATGCTATATGTTAATTTTTGTGCAGGCTAAAGACCAGGCTCACCATAGACACATTCACTACACAGAGCTTCCCCAGAGTGTGGGGGATTAGATGAGGTCTGTGTCAGTCTCATTCATCTGGCTGCCACTGTGTAACAGCCCACCACTGACTGATCAATTGTAGTCCCTGAAGGAATCACAACGTCTTATAAGTGAAAGGGTATTGCAGTTATTAAATCCAAGTACAGCTGCAGCAAAGAGGAGGACGAGATGTACACTTAGATAACAATGTCATTTTATGGACAACTATTAGTCCTATATTTTTTTTTATTGTATCCATTCTTAGAACACTGATGGCTGTTGAAAAGGTTGAATGAGATGAAATGGTGGATCAAGAAAGAAGCTGTTTGCTATATAGGGTTGATTACTACAGTAACCAGTACTTCAACTAGTATTGAAACTATTCCAATTCTCATTCACAACTTCATTCTCATCACAAGTGTTGATACTGAAAAAAATAAAATAAACTATACACTATATCACGGTTCACCTTTCGCGTTGTTTTGCTTTTTTTTTTTGTGTGTGAAATTTTGCATGCTTTTTTTTAGCAGTGTATGAATGCACATTGTGTTCTGCGTCCTGATTAGCTAAGTCACTGGAGACTACTGTCAATCAATTTCAGTACAGTACAGTACAAAATGCTTTCAGCCAAATTTACATAAATGTTCAATTGCAGTATAACTCTGAAGTGCTGTATATTTGCAACCTTTCTCCCCGACAAAATCCACAATGTTGATGAAACATTCTGCACCGACAAAGGCACCTATAAGGGTGGGGTCAAAATATTTTTTTTTACTTGACATGTTCTATGTTTGTCTACGATAAAAATGGTCTCTCATTGCCGTAATGTATTTTGATTTTGGAGGTGGCGCTATTGATCATTTTGAAAGAATAACTTTTTTGAACGTCAAAATAATAAATTTTTTGGCAAACTTGAATTTTGGGTCCAATAAAATTTACTTTTCGTTAACATTCAGGGGGTCAAAATGGCCTCAAAGCGGTAAGTATAATAATAATAATGAAAATGCATTTTCCACCCATTATTTTTCATTTCTTCTCATGTGACTTTCTCACATTGTGCCCCATCACAAATAAGGCCCCTGTGAATTTTCACAAGTCCAAGACAAATCAATTGTCTTCTATGAATTTTTGAAAATGGAATTTGAAGACGGCGCTAGAGAGCCATTTTTTGAGAGAGCACATTGATTTGCATATCATTGTGTTCAGCTCCCACATCTGCATAAACCCTGTATTAGCTTTTTCCAAACAAAAAATGTCTGAAAGAGAAATACATTTTTTTTAAATATTCAAAAAATAGTGACTTGGTTGAAAATTCACTATGTCCACACCCAAAGTCATATTCAAAATATAATTGATAATCTTTAATCATACGTGGGTTTAGTGGGTTTTGGCCAAATTTAAAGTATTTGGAATAAAAATTGTCCGAGAATATGTCCTAAATGTGAAGTTGTGAGCTTTTGTCATTCCTGGGTTTGATCCAATATGGCCGACTTCCTGTACATTTTTGGGTGGGGCCATAATATCATTTTTGTCATTTCCTGACATGTTGTTTTTTGATGTGTGTCACATTTTTACATTGACTTTTTTCCAGGTCGAGCTCCCATTGGCCTAATGAAAATCAAAGTTTGAGGAGTCGTTACCGAGTCATCTTTTGTTATTTTATCTCGGGGTCTTTTGTGACAATTAGAGCTTGTGGAGTTCTAATATTTGATACCACTCACTGGTATGTCACGCCTTGTTTACTGCTTGATTTTTGCCATTTTCCAGGCTCCGGAAAATGAGTCCCTTAATGAGTCCCTTGCTGGTACGTTGTCACAGGCTCGGGCCTAATAATAATAATAATAATAATAATAATAACAATGATAATAATAATGGATTTTTTTCCCACCCATTATTTTTCTCTTAAGTGGATTGCGATGTTTTGTTAGATAGGGTATTGCTGCGGTCGATTGATGGGTTTATAAGAGTGTACAATGATAGGGCAGTTTGAGTGTAGGAAGAAGAAGAAGAAGTTATGGAAAAAAGTCCGGTTGTCTGTGTTCGTCCCATATAGGTTTCCAATTGTTATAGAGTTATTGTTAATTGAGATATTGATTATTATAAAACGTCCTTCTGGGTCTGAAATTGTTGTGTTATGAGTGACTGTGAGTTTCTTGTTTATGAGAATGGATACTCCTCTTGCTTTGAGTTTAAATTGGTGTGTGTAGAGTTTATTATTTTCTGATTTTGGTAGGTGGGTGGGCATATATCAGGTTGTGTTTGAGGTGGGTGAAAATCTTGTTCCTTTTTATTTGAAAGCCAATTCCTCGGATGTTCCATGATACAAATTTAAGGGAAGACAGCTGAAAGCGTCATCTGTGAGAAATGATGATGTAGTGGTTGTGTTTTCAGTGCGCGTGTGTGTGCATGTGTATACTGTATGTGTTGTGTGTGAGTGTGCGACATAGAACATACAATACATGTGCAACATAGAACATACAATAAGAATACAGGGTTGGGTGTGTACAGGTATAGAGACATGGGGTTAGATTGAGGGAGTATAAGTGTCTAAAGGTAGAGGCCTAGAGGGCTAACAGTGGGAGGGTTGGGGTCATCTATTGGGCAGTGTACCTTTTTAGAAGAGCCATGGCATTGAGGAAGAGTCTCTGTATAACTGTCCTTCAATGTATAGTTTGTCCACTACCAGATATGCGCATTTATTGTTTTTTCTGCTCAAACTTGGCCACCATGGGTCTGGGTCCTTTTTTTGGGTCTGATACGGTGTACTTTGTGGAATGTTATGTTGTTAACTGTATCCGGTGCAACTTTGAGTTGGGCTCTCATGATTTCCTTAATCTGGGTTCTCATCGTTGTTTTCCTGTATTCCGGAGAATATGATATTTTATTGCATACTCCGAGTTAGAAGGTCTAATATGGTTTCATTTAATGATCTGTTGTGTTGTTTAACTTGGTCTAATTCGCTTTTGAGAGATTTCTAGGCGCAGCCAGGGGCCGGAGGGGGCCTGGTTTGGGAACCACAGGATTTCATCTCTGCTGTTTGCAGATGATGTTGTCCTGATGGCTTCTTCGAGCCAGGACCTGCAGCAGGCACTGGGGCGGTTTGCAGCCGAGTGTGAAGCGGCTGGGATGAGAATCAGCTCCTCCAAATCCGAGGCCATGGTTCTTGACCGGAAAAAGGTGGTTTGCTCTCTCCGGGTGGGTGGTGAGTCTCTGCCCCAAGTGGAGGAGTTCAAGTATCTCGGGGTCTTGTTCACGAGTGAGGGAAGGATGGAGCGGGAGATTGACAGGCAGATCGGTGCAGCGTCTGCAGTGATGCGGTCGCTGTACCGGTATTGTGGTAAAGAAGGAGCTGAGCCGGAAGGCGAAGCTCTCGATTTACCGGTCAATCTACGTTCCTACCCTCACCTATGGTCATGAGCTTTGGGTAATGACCGAAAGGACAAGATCGCGGATACAAGCGGCTGAAATGGGCTTCCTCCGCAGAGTGGCCGGGCGCACCCTTAGGGATAGGGTGAGGAGCTCGGTCACACGGGAGGAGCTCGGAGTAGAGCCGCTGCTCCTACACGTTGAGAGGAACCAGCTGAGGTGGCTCGGGCATCTGCTCAGGATGCCTCCTGGACGCCTCCCTAGGGAGGTGTTCTGGGCATGTCCCACCGGGAGGAGGCCCCGGGGAAGACCCAGGACACGCTGGAGGGACTATGTCTCTCGGCTGGCCTGGGAACGCCTTGGGGTCCCACCGGAGGAGCTGGAGGACGTGTCCGGGGTGAGGGAAGTCTGGGAGTCCCTGCTTAGACTGCTGCCCCCGCGACCCGGCCCCGGATAAGCGGAAGAAAATGGATGGATGGATGGATGGATGGAGATTTAACTGATGTTTTGAGTTCCGTATTAGACTGAACCAGAGAAACTATTTGTACGTGAGTGAAATCAAGGTTGTGACGCAGCTCCTTAATTTCGTTGTGAAGTGCGGGTAACAGTCCGGCTTTGTTGTTCATGCTATCGAGTAAACTGACTTGAATTTCAGAATCGGTGTCTGTGGCAGAGTCTGTTTTCTTGCGTTTGGGTGTGTGGTCTGAATCTTTTGATGATATTATGGACCGTAGATGATGAAAACACTAAATTCCTTGCAATTGTATGTTGAGAAACGTTGTTCTTAGACTGTTAGACTATTTGCTCACGCAAATTCACAAAGTGGTGAACCGCGCCCTAACCTTGCTTGTGAGTGACTGAGTCCTTTGAGGATGCTCCTTTTATACCCAATCATGACATTCACCTATTTCCAATTAACCTGCTCACCTGTGGAATGTTCCAAACAAGTGGATTTTAAGCATTCCTCAACTTTCCCATTCTTTTGTTGCCCCTGTCCCAGCTTTATTGGAATGTGTTGCAGGCATCAAATTGAAAATGAGTGAATATTTGCATAAAAACAAAAACAAAAAGTTTATCAGTTTGAACATTAAATATCATGTCTTTATTGTTTATTCAGTTCAATACAGGTTGAAAAGGATTTGCAAATCATTGCATTCTGTATTTTTTTTAAGTTTTACACAGCATCCCAACTTCATTGGAATTGGGGTTGTAAAACGTAACGTTGACTTATACATGTCCACTTGAAAAAGAAGATCCCATCCCATCTGTTCAGTCTTTCCTGCAGTGACGTGCAGTGAGGTTAATGGCTGATGAGGCAATGATGTCATCACAATCAGATTTACAAACATGTAAAACAGGTGTCAACAAGTAAATTTGGCCCCAGGCCAATTTCTCTCATAGTAAGTAACTTGTGGCCAAAATAAAAAAGAAATTCAAAAGTCCGTATGAAATAGCTCTAATAGCATGAAATAAAAAGCAAGCTGGTTTTGTATTGTTTTTTTATCCTTATTCTGGTTGTCCAATTTTCAATGAATTGAAGTCATTAAATTTCTTACCATTTCATATGACTCTGTTTGAAAAGAGTCTTTCATCCCATAGTCTGGAGCAAACTCTTTGGCTCTGGCGTTGGTCTTCCTTTAAATATAACCTCTTGTTTCAAATGAAAGTCCAGTTTAGAAAACTGTTTGAGCTTTAATATCTTCCTTCATTTAAAAAGTAGGGCCAGATCAGAAGAAAAAAGTGAACAGATTGCTAAACTTGACTTGCTAACTCTAAATTGTAGCTTACTGTCACTATTCTGCAACCAGAAGTTGCAAGAATCCCTGTGCTCATGAGCACCTCTACCATGAAGCCAGGTGACTATCTGCCTCACCCGGTGCCTTTTCACAGCTGCTTAAAGCAGCAACTGTCACTGCTGAGCATATAGCAATGGTAACAGTAAACATTTAGCAACTTTGAATAAAAAGAAAAGGATTAAAATTGCAAAGTTAAATAGAAAATAATTTTATAGTGCAAATCATTGGATAAATATAACAATTTCATTTATTTTTTCTCTGTGATGACAGATGAGGCCTCCCCTAACTGCACATCACTGCTTTCCTGTATTGTAAAATAATACAAAATTATAGAGAATTTAATAGATTTGTAACCCACAAATTAGGTTAGGTCTACAAGTAAGTTTTGGCACTTCATTAATGTCAGTAAGATAAGCGCTCACTGAATATTTTATATTAATGAAATGCAAACAGGCATGAAAGCACATAATTGGTTCACCAAGCTGGGTCTCACGAACTGCTCACTCACTGACTCAATGATCATAATAATGCTGCTGATAATGTACCGTATGACATAATATTGAAAAATTTAACCTTCAACTAAAGTGTGTGGTTTGTGAAATGAAGTGTGTACCTGGTATTCTGGCCAAAGGCTAATCAAAACAAGACTTATAATCAAAACAAATGCACTTATAGCCACACTATGTAACTTTTAACCAAAAAAAAGAGAGACTATAATAACTTTTTATTTTCTTTTTTTTTTTCATTTTGGTTGTGTTTATTGCACTGAAATACATACATACATACATCCTCATTGTGAGTGGTTTTATATCTCCATAAACTTTAATTTGGCCTTCTGGGATGGTTCTCGCTAAAAGCAAATGGGATCTTTCACAACAGCAGAACATGTCAAAAAAAATTAACTTTTGGTAAATATAGTTGAGGGAAAAACTTTACGGTAATCTCTAGCTGAAGTCCACATTGAGATTTGACATAAGACTTCACCAGTTACATGTTTTTTCCATAGTCCAGTGTTAACTTCTCATTACCGAACTGTCTTTATCCAAGTTTTGGATCATTTCTATACAGCCTTCTTTGTTTGAAAACCATATTATTCTAAAATCTGACAAACAAACTCTCCCAACCATAATCAATAGCACACCAAGATGCAGTTTTAGCATGTCTTTTTAGTGCAAACAAAAGAAGCTTCACTCTCCTCCACTAGCTCATCTGACATGCACACATACTACTTATCTTCCTGCGCGATGTCACTAAACGCCTGCCATCTCCACTCTAGAACCCCATTCTCGCCTTTTTCATCTTGCGCCGATTCCACCGATGCCTTTTTGGAGCTGAGTGACAGGCAGCGAGTGTTTGGCTAAACTAAAAGTGTCCTCGCTTAAACAGCTCATTTCTGTAAGAGTGACAATGATCCATCTCTATTCAAGGAAGATGGCAATGAGAGCAGAGCAACAACACAGTCTGGAAATAGAAAAAATGGATTCAAATTACTCACAGCACAAGATCAAAGAAGGATCCTTTTCTATACCAAACTGTTGTGTAATTACATTAACACAGCTGCTAAGAGAGACCTATTTTAAGCCTGCAACCAAGATCAATCCAAGAACAATATTACATCATTATGACATGAGCTGATCTCCTTAGCGCTGCTCTAAAACTGGTATGATGCACACTGGTGGTACTTAGAAGATTGCAAAAACACCTTGCAAAATTATACTCCTGCAATGTCACTATTACAACACTTTTAGCAAGATAGTGGCAAAGGTTTGACTTCACTCAAATTATTTGCCAATATAAGATATTGTCTTTAGGTTGATATTAATCTTGGAAAACAGTCTAAATGCAGATTGATTAGTTTTTTATATTTATATATATATATATATATATATATATATATATATTAGTAGGGATAGCTATTAATGTTGCGATGAGAATTGCTTTTCCACTAATACTATAATTTCCAAATAAATACCATAAACATTATATTATGGACCACAAATGTGCAATTTATTACCCAAATAACTTGAAAATTCTTTGTAAATTCAAATTGTAATCAAGAATTCAACATTGCAGATGACACAACACCCTGCATTTCAATGTATATGCCCTCAGTCATCATGGTTAATGACTGTGTTCTTAATAATGAAATCACGATGCTTAGAAAAGGTAGTCAAATATGAATAACTATCACATTTGAACTATTTGACTTAAGCATGATGTAAAAAGCTCTGAAAATGGATTGTCAGACATGGTAATTGACCTCCTGTGATCCTATGTTTTGAGATGATTAGATGAGTTACAGCTACACATCAGAAATTCAAACTGCTGTGTAATCACAGTAACAGTGAGGCTAAGTGTTAAATCATACCACAAAAAATATAACCTCATTTGGGGTTGCACTGATGCCTGATCCCATAGTGAATCACAACTCTGAGCACACCATTACCGCAGCATTTGACCTGTCTGCTCACTGACAGCACTGTATAAATGCTCTCTGTTTTAATAGAACATCCTGCTGAAAAATACTGTCGACAAACCTTTTAAAAAAGTCATTTGGAATGGCTTCACTTTGGTTCCACCCATTACATTTTATGCTCCAGTCCATTCACATAAACCTGATACTCACCCTCCAAAGCTGTTTTTATAGAGCAACGAAGGCAGACACCCCAGTGCTGTACTTTTCTCCTGCTGAGATGTGAGCCACAAGGCGAGAAGGCACAATGCACAGCCAGAGATGGAAGCAAGCAATTGACAAAGTGCATTTTAGGAGCTTATATTTCACTTTATTCAGTTCATACGCAGCCTCCAGTGAGTAACTAGCGGGCCATAACAAGGCATTACTTTAAGAGAAAAGACGAAACTACCCAGGGCTGACGATTTCTACTGGCTTCCCAATGTAGCTCAACAAGAGATGAGCAGTCATAAATGTCTGTTAGAATTTATATTACCAAGCTGTATGGAACAGAGAGGGGTTTCAGGGGACAGCTGAGCTGAATTTACGGTTAAGTCCTGCAAATCTGTAATAGTAAGTAGAAGGAATTAGCGTTCGGAGAGGGCATTAAACTTTCCCGGAACGTTTGGAAATTATACTATAGGCCAATTTGGAGACAGATGTTGAGCTGTTGAGAAAGGCTTTTTCCTGATTTTAATGGCAGCAGCAACCCAACAAGCAGCACACCAGAGACAGAAAAAATGCTTAGGAAGAATTTTAATTGGATATAGTAGACACTGCTACTATTGCTACTATATGTTTGGGGTGAAGAATTGCACAGGAAGTTTTTTGTTTTTTTTATAACAAAAACAAGAACTTTGAATTTACCTTACTTTGATGTTAGACATATCTTTCACAAATGCAAATATCATAATTACATATTGAATTGATGGACCATAAAACTTTAAATCTAACATGCAATCAAGTTGAAGTCTCTTCTGGTACTTTGAACCAGTCCTACTTTGGTCAGCTTCATGGAAAATGTTTGGTTTGTGAGTTTGTAGGATTTTTCATAAAAAAAAAAAAAAAATGTCTTTATGGTGTGAGTTAATGCCTTATAATTTTCTATAACATTAACATTAAGTGTATCTAAAAGGTGAAAAATACACTGACCCCAAACTGACACTCTTTTGTTGTGATATTATTCAAAACATCAAGATTATGCTTTCATTCATCCATTTGATTCATGACATGATCTGTGATCTTTAAAATATGGAAGCACTTACAAATAAAACTACTATGTTCAAAAAGTCATTATTAGAGAGAACACTGTAATAGTGTGTGAGGGGGTCAATCTTCATGTCCGACACACAGTGTTTTTAAATAGCTTTGACTGCTGTAAACAGGGTGGGCTACCTCCTCAGCTTCACTCAGCCCATTAACAATACAATTGACTAACCAAGGAGGTTGTTCTAATTGCCGGGTAAGGGCAGGCTTTCACTTTGTAAGACCCAATTACTGCCATGCTGTTAGCACATCTATACTAATTGCATTCATCAGTGTAAATCATTATGACCAAGATCTCCTTCAAATCTGATGAAAATCCGCAAATTCTTCATGTCAGAGTTTGAGATTAGTGAGAGGTTACGTTATAATGTAGTGTTGTGTAATTTCTAATGGTCAAGAAGTCTTAAAGATATAAAAATCAACAGAGAAGTTGTCTTGAATCAAAGGTCTGGTTTATTGAATCAACTGTGCACAATTGTCAAAGAGCTTCTTTCTACATTCTCGCCCAGATGGACAGAACTCCTCATAAAAGGCACGAAACTCAGTTGCAAATCTGGTTCCATTCATTACAGGGCAGGGTACGTGCGTTATTTTCCACCTCGTCCGTGCCCCAAGGTCGATACACAAACAAAGGACCATCCGGACCGACAGCCTCCACCATAGGAAATGAGCTGGATGTGCCGGCTGTTTTTGCGGTGCTGCGCAAAGCCACTGGTGTCGTCCTGGTCAGTCTGGGTTTAGCTTTAGGTGGTGGTGGTGGGGGTGGCACGTCTTCCTCGTCATCCTCTGATTTAGGCTGCTGACCTCGGCTGACAGGCGGGCAAAGGTCGAGGTCAGGGTTGATGTTCACAGCAGAAAGGGCGCTCAGATCTGGATAGAGACGAGAACCAACAGCAGTAACTCGTTCTTTAACATTGTGTTGTGTGAGTGTGCTGGATCCAGTGTTGTTTGCAGGTGTATATGTTTGAGTAAAAGGATTTCTGGGTGAATAAATTGGCGGACTATCCGGCCCCGTCTTACTATCACACACATTCTTGTTTTCCCACTTGGGACCTTCCCATTTACTCCCTTTCTCACATTCATTCTTTATCTCAGTGTTGGCATGTGCTGCCTGTTTGCAAATTTTCTTACGATCACGCCTTTCTGCCTCATTCATCCACACACTCAAACATTTCTCCTGATCATTTATCATTCGTAATTTTGCAGTAGGAACCCTCTTAGCCTGCATTAGTTTCTCTCTTTCCTTTTCAAGACTTGCTTTAAGTTTGTTCAGTTGGTTTAAGCTAAAAGACCCACTCTCAGGAAACCCATGTTCTTTTGACCAAATATGCAAATAATCAAGACAACCTTGACCATACTTGCCGCGCATGGCTGCAGTGACTGCAGACTCTGGGATCCGCTGAGCCTCGCTCCTGGATTGGTTCTTTCCCATTTTTTCTAAAATGGTCAGCGCGCTGAATACCAACCTCTACGCGTCCATAGGGTGAATTTTTTACTAGACGTTATTTTCGTCTCCTCTCCGTATTCATAAAAACCCACGTTACTGCGACAATTTCAGCCCAGAACACACAATTTAGGAATACGGTAGGCTTTGCTCCACCCTCCTATTGACAAGTCCTCATTCATGCGAGGTGCATCAAGGACTAAATTTATTAGAATAAATGTCGTCCAACGTCTTCTACCTTCAGAATGACAGAATTGAACCAATACGGTGAGCCTTCAATCCCAGCCAGCGCGCTCACAATAACAGCTAGATACCAGAGTGGAGGTCACACCAGGGCACAGCAAGTAATGGCAAGGTTTTCAATTTAAAGTGTTAGTATTAGTGTTTCAGTATCTTAGCTTCCCCTTTTTTTTTTTTTTTTTTTTCTTTTCCCCCAAGCGAGACAGCCCCCTTGAAACAAGACAACTCACCACAACTTCTAGTAGCTCAGGTTCGAGGCCTTAGTGCCGGCGTTTTCCAGCGAGAGCGATGCAGCCCT